>NW_026096131.1:0-83343 GCF_023614345.1 Adelges cooleyi | reverse complement strand
ACCAACAGCATAATGCATTAAATATGTATATTAAAGGTCTGGTGGTTTAACAGAAGTTCATAAGTGTTTAAGAAATCAAGAGTAAATCACATGAATGAAATGTCTAGTTTATATTAAAACTTAAAAGGGAAAGAAGTGAAGAGTGATAAATACATTATTATTGATCGACTATTTGGCAGAGCTTATAAAAATGTCCAAAGAGAGGTTAAATGAAATGTCTCGATGCAAATCTTTTAGTTTTTGGATCTGGACCTTCAATGCTAAAGGCACTTTGATACTTAAGGTCTGACGTTTGTTGGTTATTAGAAGTTTAAAAGTGTGGAAGAATGATATGTTCGTGTGACGGTTACTTGGGAACTCAAGAGTACAAAACATGAATGAAATGTCTGAAATAATTTGTAGCAAATATTTTTGATTATTCTAGTGTCCGGCGGTGATTATAAAAACGGTCAGAGTACAAAATAATAATAATAATAATAATATTCAGTGCATAAAATACCTAAATTATTTGATACTTATCCAGACATATTTTATACATAATAGATAAATTGATATATACATTAATACTTTTTTAAGTAAACCATGAAAGGTATAAATCCATATGTTGATATATTTTTAGATGGCTAACCAACAATTCATCCTACTAAATGATAATAATCAAAAATTTTAAAATAATTTTATTTTTTATTTTGTAGTATCAATTTAAAAAAATATAGCAAAATCTATAGATTTACTATACTTTTTTAGGGTGGAGTGAATACTTATATTATACTTCTATAAATAATAAAATAGTAAATTAAATGTCGATTTTCAATATAAATTTTAACCCTTTGAAGCACAGCATTTTTATCTCCGATTTTCTCTGAACATGATTATGAAGGTGGTAATAAATATATACCACTGTGCGAGAGTAGGCTATTTTTTGAAAAAGTGGTATATTACTTATACCACCATGCTTCAAAATGTTAAAATGCAATAAAATGATTTGAAATTAATATTTTATTTTTATGTTTTAATAATGCCCTATGTCTGAAATCACACCACCAAAAAACCAAAATATCAATATTAATAAGTATCTAATTTAGTTCAAGCTATATCAACAGCAGCTCAAAAAATATATATATATACATACATATAATATAAAAAATTAACATTAAATAGTTAGTAAAAATAAATGTTCAGACAATTTTTTTGATTTTTGATTACTACTCATAAAAACGGTCTAAGAACACAAAATGTTGAACGCTAAAATAATCTAAAGACAACTGTTTTAAGAATTTAAAAAGATGATATAGGGACTTCTGCTGATGCTTTTAAAAAACATACCTATAATTTTTTATTATAACACTGTGTAAAAATGCATTTATTCGTTGGTTGAATAAGTATTATAAAGCCAGGGAGTAAAAACTGAAATGATTACAATAGCATAAGATGTTGCTATGTATAATGCTATGTATGTTGCTATGTATAATGTGATTAAAATTAAATAGATCATATAATATAGTTCTTTCTTATTAGAGCGGAATGAACACATAGATATTTTATGTCAATAATGTATATAAATTTAAGCACACAAAAGTAGCTCCAGGTGTAAAAAACTAAAAATCGATTGTTTTTAGATCCGAACAATTTTTATTCAGTGCATCGAATAAACTATTATTATTATTTAAAAAAATATTTTTCATTTTATATATATATTATTATTTTAACAACAGTAAACTTTTTTTTAATTAATCCATGTATTATGTTATTTTTAGATAGGTATATAAATGTTTTTCTACTAAATAATTTACAATAATACTTCCTAAAAAAAAAATTATCTGGAAAGTGAAATCAGATACATGATTTAAAAAAGTAAAGTTATATGTTTGTCAATTTCAAAGAATACAAACTATATTTTCAACTTTAATGACAATTATGAGATTTTTTTAGCTTGAATTGTTGATTTCCACATAGTTTACCTACGATGTCTGAATTTTCCAAAGTAAAAATACTAAAACCACAAATTAAGTCAAAAAACAATTTTAAAAACCCTAAACGGTTAGTGATAGTACTCGATAGTGATCATACATATTTACATAGGTAAATCATCCTACTAAATGAAATAATTAAAATGTTGTAACGTCGCTACTTGACTAGCTTACCAAACTAGTCTGAGTGCTCGTCGATAAGGTTAAAGTAGACGGCCCCTGACGGGAAACGGTTGGCTAGTCCGCTTTACGCCTAAGTAACCCTAAAGTCTCCTTTATAAATTTACTATATCGCCCGAGGAGCTTAACGGGCGATCACACTAAAATAACGGTAGTCGACACTCAGGCTATGCAGGCTACAAAGTATTTATTAATAACTAAAGAAGCAATGGCAAATCAATATACAAAATATGCAATATATATATATATATACAGTCTGACCTGAATACTGGCTGGTGATGATTGGGATCAGACCGGAGTCGAGCGGTGCGCACACAGAGATGACCGGTGATAAACGTAGGCGAATTGGGGTACACAAATAATAATCAAGAAAGCCGTATGGTATGCGTAGGCGCGTGATGGTAAATCTCGACTAGTTAATTAGATGATACGCGAATGTCATCTCAGTGTGTCAGCGCTCCCTACCTAATTAGGTCATTAGTGATGTGTCAATAGGTTCGGGGCGCGAAGTAACGGTCGAGCGAAATGTGACCGTTACAACTTGCCCCTCCCCCGTTGAGGTCCGACCTCGGACCTTGCCATATAAAACAAGGGGTAGTCAACAAAAAAAGAAAAACTAATAAAATTAAAAATGTTGAACAAAGCTCCTGAAAACAAAGGTATGGATAAAAGGGGAAGGCACACCTATAGCTTGGCGAACTTCTGGCTAGCTTCTGGTTTATTTCCTAACTTCTCGGCCTGTCGAGTCCTTGAGGAAATCCCTCGGTTGAGTCTAGCCCATGGTCGTGTTCCCGTCACATAGGGCTGACTCGCCCTGTCGTTGCTTTCTTGATAAAGCTCGGGGCAAAAATCCTAAATCCATTGGTCTTCTCAAAGTTCCCCGTACTCATAGTGGCCTTTGTATAATATTATTACTTACATTCAAAAAATGAAATTGAGATTAATTTATGTAATTATGGGTCACAACAGGTGTGAGTGTGCGTCCTATAAAAATGGTGATAAAAAATTAAAATGTCATGGAATCACATATTTACGCATTTAAGTTAACTTAATGGTCGTGGGGAAAAAGCTGCTTAAAAAACCACGCCATATACAAATGTCCTTAAGTTAAAGAACGCACACATCAGGGGTGTTTTTAAATCGTGTGGGAGTCTTAAAAGTTAAAATTACAAGTCAAAATAAAAAAATAAAAGAAAATAGCCCAGTATCCAGGTCGTATTAGTTTTTTGTTTTTATCAGAATATTATATAAACATTATGCAAGCGATACAAAAATACAGGATTGTTTCTTGACGTTAGCAGACTTGCGCCGTAGGTATCGCATGCGCCTATCATAATTACTCAAAACGGGAACTATACTATGTGCTTTATGCAATACAAATAAAAAAAAAAAACATTAATTAGTACAAGCATTGTCCTTAAAAGGACATTTTTAAAATATCATGCTGTGTCATATACCGCTGCTTGGCTCTAAAACTCAAAACAAAATATATATATTTTATGTATATATGTACCATGCTAAACGTGTTATTACTATAATACTATAAGGCAATGTAATTTCATGCACAGAATTTGCCTTGGAGAAACCGCTATCTTATAATATACATAATATAAAAATCCTATAGATCTACGGTCAATATACCCTTTTGTTGTCTGCGCCCACACAGTATTATGTACCCGCGCGCGTTGCTTACCTAAGCAAGAATAGACCCTAGCGATGACCGTTATCGTTTCTCCTTTGCTGTGTATATTGCGGCTGTGTAAAGCCAGTCATTTGTGTTTTGTTCGGGGCTTGAATATGCCGTTGCTATTCCGAGTGAGTGAAAATTTAAGTGTAATTATAATGCTTTAAATTTTTGTAACGTAATTTGTTACTCGATTACCTATAGTGAATTATTCCGAAACAAACTGGAATAAATTGGATGTCCAAATTTAAAATGAATTATCGTTCGAGAACCGCTCTCGGTAGTATAATTTTTCACTCTAATAACCTCGTGTTCGAAAACGAAATTGTGAAAACTAATAAGTGTACTCGAAGTGTCGTATTATATATGTAAATTCGTGACAAAATTGGTAAGTGCCGTTATTAGTACGAGATGCCGTTTTTAATAAATACATCGGTAATTCAATCCGTGATATTCGGAGACAAAAGCCGTAAAAAATTATATAAATCGCCGATTTAATTGTGCCGGTAAAAATAATAAAATAAAAATCCACTGCAAATTTCAGGGATAAAAATGTGCCGTAAATAAATAAATCATCGGTGATCAGCCGGAATAAAATATAACCCACATGTGCAGATGACCGCGCACGAAACTCAAATTAACAATGTTCACCTAAAAATCAGTTCGGTCGAATAAAATAGAGGTTAGCTACGCCTTTCTTTAAACTACCTACACGCCCGATTTTTAAATTTAAAAGTTAAATGTCAAGTGTTGTGGAAAAATTTGAGGTCCCTTGACCTTAAACAATTCGAATGTTCGGGTGACTACAATTGGCAAACGTGCGACGAAAAAAAAAAATCATGGCACGGCATTCATCAACATAAAACAAACGACAAGCCGGTAACACTGCTTGGCGGCAACATGGCATCACTGTTGGATGGCAACATGGCAACACTGCAGGACGGCAGAACGGCAAATAATGGCAACTAATGGCCAAACGGCGACATGGTAACACTGCAGGACGGCAACATGGCATCACTGCAGGACGGCAAAACGGCAAATAAAGGCAACTAATGGCCAAACGGCGGCATAGTAACACTGCAAGCCCATAACAAACCGACCGGCGCCCGTAGGCAAGTACTAATATAACACGCACAGTACCTGACCAATTTGTAATGCATGTGACACAATTTATAATAAGTTTCTGCATTATATCAGGCGGAAGGTGCAGGGTATTCTCTATGATATGATAATACGTACCCTGACTTATTTTCGCTTATTTTCTTGGTAACTATTCCAAATGCCAATGGAGCAGAAGCAGCGCCTAATAATATGGATCACGCTTGAAATTTGGTTAATAAAGAAATACGACGCGTTTTCACAAAACAAAATAAAATAGTATATTACTATCAATGGTGACTAATCTTATATAAGAAATGGATATTAAAAAAAAAAAAAATAATTATATAATTCTAGAGGGATTCCGAGACTTGTGGATATTAAGGAATTCCTTGCTTAAATCATAAAACAAGTCGCCCATGACTGACAGTCTTACGTTGATTCCCCGACTTATCAGTTCCTCCCATATGACTCGGGCTCCAAAAGACGGAGCTATTCGGTCTCGACTCATCCCGATGGCGGGAATTGTCAACCACTTAAAATGATTGGCCGCGAGGTAAGCAGCCAGTTGGCGCACTGCTTCCCTGTACCCCGTTTTAGTTGGTTTCCCATTAATCTTTTTTTTTGTTAATAGGGTGACAATTAATACGGCGCCCCTACGTTGAACACACAGACGACTGGAGATCCTATCGTGCACTGATGGCTTCCCAAAGCTCGCCGAAAAGAAACGGGCTATGCCTCGTGTCTGACGGCGGCATTCGTCAAAGTCCGACGACGCGCAGTGAGCTAATATTACGCCGGACCCGCGGAAGAAATCCATCAGTGGCGCATTTTCTAGACGAAGAAGGACTCCATCGAAAAGCAAATCTACACTGGTCATCGCTGCAATATAATTAAGAACTAGTTTTATCTTAGCTTTAAGTTACTTAAGTTAGATTAAGTCTAGACTATAACTAATAAGTATTGGGGTCAGTAGGTGTGTTTATAATGGACTATCTGCATAGTTAACCCTTCTTCTTCGTAAGCGCGGCTCTATGGCGTTATCGCCTGCTAAACAAAATTCCGTAATTTTGCGCCTAATTATTTGGATTAACCAATGTATAATAATAACGGATAATGCCCTATCTTAGGTGGTTTAGGCTGTTTGTGGGTTTTTCGTTTTTGGCACGCGGAACAAGATAAAACATAATTTTTAATGTCTTTGCGCATCTTAGGCCAAAAATATTTTTCTTTTATTTTAGTATAAGTCCTACTAAAACCTAAATGCGCGCTTAGGGGACTATCATGATTCTCCCTAATAATATCATTAATATATTTGCTAGGTAATGCCAATGTTAATTTATTAGAATTTGTATAATTCGACTTATAGTATAAAACGCTGTTATTCTTAAATAAGTAATTCTTAGCTTTACTTAACCATTTTTGATCGCTTAGATCAGGGTACCTAACGGCTGTTATAATATGCATCATTAGCCTGATCAGATTCTATATTTATAGGTTGAACTAAATTAACATCTAAAATGTCGTCAAATTCATTATTATCTTCAAAGCCTAATTTATCGTCGTAAGGATAACGTGAAAGATGATCTGCAGCCCTATTAAAAATGCCTTGTTTATATATAATATTAATGTCATAGCCCATTAATTTTGTTTTTAATCGCTTTACCACATCCGACTCTGTTTTTATCTTAAGTAAACCCGTTGAATGGTCAGTCCAGACCTCGACTTTTCTCCCGTGAACGTACTGGCGAAAAGTTGTAAAAGCAAAATGTAGCGCTAAAACCTCAATTTCCATGGCGCTATAATTATGTTCTGACGCGCTTAACTTTTTTGAAGCATATGCCACAGGGTGTATTTCATTATTTGAATTCCTTTGGCTTAAGATAGTCCCTAGCCCTAACTTAGAACCATCTGAAATAATAATAGTTTGACAGCTTTCATCGAAATGCGCGAGAACCGGTTTGCTTGTCAATTTATCTTTAAGTTCCTGAAAGGCTAAGTCGTGCTCGTGTTTCCACGCTATAGGCGATTTTTTGTTTTTAAAAGTTCCCTTAGTTAAGTCAGTTAATGGCTTAGCTATCTTACTATAGCTAACCACAAATCTACGAAAAAAGTTGGCGAGGCCCAAAAATGATCTTAGCTGCTTAATTGTGCGCGGGGTGGGAAACTTTCTTATAGACTCTAATCCTTCATCAGTCGGTCTGATACCCCTAGTGTCAATAATATTGCCTAAAATTTTTATTTCTTGATAGCCGAACTTACATTTGGAAGGCTTTAATTTTAAATTATACTTTAAGAAGCGCTCAAAAGTTAATTCTAACGAAATCAAATGGTCATCAGAAGTTTTCCCGTAGGCGACGGTGTCGTCGATATAATTCACTACATGCTTATACATTAAACCTGCTAGTATTCTACACGCCACGCCTTGATAGATTTCTACTGCATTACATATTCCCATTGGTAACACGCGAAAAGCGTAATGGCCCGTTGCTGTCGAATATGCGGTAAAAGCTCGCGAGTTTTCGGCCAACGGTATCTGATAATAACCTGCGTTTGCGTCCATACATGAAAAGTATTGGTTTCCGCCTAATGTATCGTAAATATTTTGAATCAGCGGCACTGGAAAACTTTCCTTATAAATAATAGAATTAAGTTGCCTATAGTCTAAGACCATTCGATATTCTCGCGGGACTGACGCATGCTTATTACCTTGGGGCATATTTTTACCTACTAAAAATACAGGATTAGAATATGGACTATTTGATTTTTCAATAATACCGGCTTTTAGTAATTCCTGTGTCTGTCTTTCAACTTCATCTCTTTCGACGCGGCTTAACTTAAAATTAGGGATGTTAATTATCCTATCACTTGATAACTTAAATTCAACGGGTTTAATTCTCACTTCCCCTAAATCATACTTAGATTTAGAAAAAATTGCCTAATATTTGGTTAAAAGGACATGCATTTTTTTATATTGTAAATCGGATAGCGCCGGGTTGATATCAAATTCTATGTTGGGAACACTTTCATCGCGTGGGGCCCGTTCGCGGAATTTATTACTGACCGTTAGCGCCTGCTCTGTGACGCGCGCGTCCTGAGTACAATCGTCGTGTCGAATTTCGTCTGGACCGTTACCATTTACAATATTGTTCTCACAAGTGTAGTCATGATTTTTAATTCGTTGTTTTAATATTTGCTTTCTGACGGTTAAATCATCGTAATCATTTATTATAGTTATTGTTTGAAATTCATTAATTTGATTAGCGTCGGGTTTGAACATAAGAGGTGTCCAATGACGGTGTGAGAACAATATCATAACGTAATTGCGATTTGGTTTTGAAAAGGCAATGGTACCTTCTTCATATGCCCTATCGGATTTCGATATAACAATTAAGTTATAGTTAAAAAAATCGGCTACTGCAGCGAGATCTTCTGCTTCTAACCACACGGCAGTTTTTTCAAACTGTATTTCCAATAATTCCATAATATCGTGAGAACTAACTTTTACATACTGCTCATTTAATACGCTAACGAGTGCATTGACTCCACAATAACCGTCGCGAGGGATTTGCGCTAATACACAGGCCGATGTTGCCATTTCTTGTATTCTTTCCCTGTCATCGAAATTTGAATTGTTCATCTCATTTACAACGGTGTTAACTGTATTGTCATTACCGCTAAGAAAATTGATTTGTATTTTTTCATTATTAACATTAAGTTCTATTTTAGAATCAGCGAAATTAATAATTCCCTTAAATTTATTTAAAAAGTCCACCCCTAAAAGACTGTTACAATTCAAATTTTGGACGACCGCGCATTGTATTTTTACAAGTATACCGTTGAAATATACTTCTATGACTGTTCTACCAATCAATTGTAATTTTTCTCCATTAGCAGCATATAATTGTGTCGCGCCATAGGATTTAATTACTTGTTCTTTTGGAAGTATCTTATCACTAACAACACTGACGCTCGCTCCACTGTCCAAAACAAACTTATATAATACATTATTTAGACTGCCTATTATTACTGGGTCTTTCCCTATATAATTTACATCATTAAATATACAACTACTTATGCGCTCTATTTGGGGGGGGTTATCTAAAGTTGCTTGATTTACATTAAAGTCAGGTTTTTGAGAATGTTTAGTATCAAAACTCGACCTGGCTTCCGGGTTTTGACCCATTAGTTTTTTGCGTTGCCTTGCTGATCGCCCGAGTTATTATCTCTATCGTCTCTCCTGTCATTGTTCTTAAAACGCGAGTTATAGTTTTTTGAATTGCGCCTATCAAAGTCATCCTCATGACTATCCGAAAAATTTCTGTTTCTACCCCTATCGTCTCCATTATCGCGTTTTGTATTCCTATAATTTTCGTTGTTATTATTACGATTATTATAATTTCTACCCCCGCTATTACCGCTAGATCTGTTATTGTTACCATTATTATTGTTATTGTAATTACGATTCCGGTTATTATTACCGTTATCGTCATCTCTAGACCTGTTACTGTTATCTAAATTATTATTATCGTTAAAATTGCGGTTCCTAAAATTATTACCATTATATCTGTTGTTATTGTTGTAATTCCTGTTTCTGGAATTGTTATCGCTAGCCCTATTATAATTGTTATAATTGCGGTCCCTAGTATTGTTACTATTATTGTTAGGATTGCCCCTAAAGTTACCAGTATTATTAGAGTTGCCTCTAAAATTACCATTATTTCTAAATGGTCTGTTATTTATGCTTGCTTTGACCCTCTCAAGCTCTTCCTTCAACTGTCATACCTCATCACTGCTATTGCTTTCTCTGCCGACCCTGAGTTTCTCAATCTCTTTCCTTAAAATTTCAATTTCGCTTTCATTATTATTTATTGCTACCATGTCCGCTTCATATATCCTAATATTCGCTGTTATCTTGTCGACCGTAGAGTTATCCATGGCATATATTCTCCAATACACTTCCTGAGGTAATCCTTTCATAATTATCTTACTGATATCTTTCTGGCTCATATTTTCATCCACTCGCTTACACTCTCCCAGCACTCTCAAAATATAACTCTGTAATGATTCCTCTGGCCGTTTTTTCCTCCTATTCAGATTCTCTCTCAAAAGCGCGCGTTGTTCCTCGGAATCATAGTAATCCGCGAACACCTTTTTTAAAATTGACCAAGTTAAGCTCCCAGTTTCACTCTCTATCTTCTCAAATAAAATTTTCGCCTCTTCCCTAAGATACAGTGGGAACATGATTAATTTTTGGCTGTCACCCCATACATTTGCGGCCGAGATTCTTTCGAAATCCTTAAAATACTCGTTAACATCTTCGGTCATCCGACCGGAGAAACTTTGCGGTGTAATACTCATTTTTACTTTTGGTGCGCCGCTTATGAATCGTCCTGCCTCAGGACTTTTTTTATTACTTTCGGAAAATTTAGACGCTTCCGCTGATGTAGATGGCTTATCAGTTGCGGGCGTGTCTGTCTTATTATCAGAAGGAATTACAGTGTTATCTAAGTCGTCAGACGATGTGGTACTATCAGAAGTGTCAGATATGTAACTATGGGGTTTAGCTTCCAAAACCTTATCTAGATTATCACTATCACTATCCTCGTCCGAATTATGCGCGTCTACCAAAGGATTTTGCTTAAATGTCTCCCTTAACCTATTTTTTAAGACCCCTATTAAAGAAGATACTGGCGCTTCTTCTCCTAATTGCGCTAATATATTAATAAGATCGTTTTTCGTACAGTACCGATACAAATAACCCTTCTTATCTTGTTTCAGTAAACTAATTTTTTCAGCTAATGACCTATTATGAAATTGTGATAAAGTGTACTTTGCAGTACTAACGGCTTTTAACACAACAAACTTGTCGTATTTATGAATAGGCACACTAACAAATGGAGTTTTAATATTTCTACAAACTTGTAACGCTTCTAGAGTATTAATTTGTTTTGCCTGTTTAAAATGCTCAACTAAGTCTGATGCCGATATGTGACATCAACGTTGCGATCAAAACCTAATATTCCCCACGATCGCGAGTTTATGCGAATCGTTTGATTATTTTCAACCCTTTTAATATAATAATTATACAGCGTCATATGTTACATATTAATCAAAATAATAAAAATGTATACTAAAAATGAAATCGTAAATTGTATTTAAGTGTGTTACTTAATGTCCAATATGACTAATAATTGTATTATAAAATATTTACTGTATTATGTATACAATGACATGAATTTAATAATTAATTTGCTGTATAATATGTCGCCTTATAATTTTTTAATTCTCCAAAGCAATTTGTACCCTAAATTACAAACCTCTACACAACCTGAGGGTAATACGTATATATTTAGTGTAGTTGTTTGGGGATCGTGTCCGTAGTCTCAAAAAATGGGCTCTCCCCTAGAGTAGAAATAAAACTAACGGAAAACGGCGCCTCCACCAAATTGTAACGTCGCTACTTGACTAGCTTACCAAACTAGTCTGAGTGCTCGTCGATAAGGTTAAAGTAGACGGCCCCTGACGGGAAACGGTTGGCTAGTCCGCTTTACGCCTAAGTAACCCTAAAGTCTCCTTTATAAATTTACTATATCGCCCGAGGAGCTTAACGGGCGATCACACTAAAATAACGGTAGTCGACACTCAGGCTATGCAGGCTACAAAGTATTTATTAATAACTAAAGAAGCAATGGCAAATCAATATACAAAATATGCAATATATATATATATATACAGTCTGACCTGAATACTGGCTGGTGATGATTGGGATCAGACCGGAGTCGAGCGGTGCGCACACAGAGATGACCGGTGATAAACGTAGGCGAATTGGGGTACACAAATAATAATCAAGAAAGCCGTATGGTATGCGTAGGCGAGTGATGGTAAATCTCGACTGGTTAATTAGATGATACGCGAATGTCATCTCAGTGTGTCAGCGCTCCCTACCTAATTAGGTCATTAGTGATGTGTCAATAGGTTCGGGGCGCGAAGTAACGGTCGGGCGAAATGTGACCGTTACAATGTATTCAAATAATGCCAATTTAACGTGAAATAATATATCATTAAAAAAAAATATATAAAAAAACTAAAATAATTTGTATTCTATGTAGTGATCATAATTGTACAGCTTTAACAAAAAAATGTGAAATAATTAATGTTTTAATTATTTGTACATCAGTATCGTATGTGTGTGCACGTTTAGAAACTAAAGCGTTAAGAGAAGTCGGTTAAGACACTGTAAAATTAAACAAAACTGTCAATTTAAATTAGGGTTGAGTATAGAGATTAGATAGGCACTAATTATTAAAAAATACTTCATAAATAACAAAAAATCAACTTCTACGGTGTAAGTTCTCTGATGGCCGCAGGCAAATTAATCGGTGACGGCAAAGGATAATAGTCTGTAACCGATGGTAACAATAATAACTACTTATTGTACTAATTAAAGACAGAGTAGATAGAAGTAGCAATCAATCTTCTAAACGGACACGCGTCGGTTATGATTTCACTATAGTATTGGCCTTAAACAAATAATTTACATATTTATAAAATAAGTCAGTAAGTTATTTAATTAAAAATAAATAGTAGATGTATATGTCAACAAATTTTTCAACAAAAAATATGAAATGTATCGTTATCAGCACGCACAGCGGTTTGAAAAAGATAAGAATTTTGTACATCTAATTAATTTGATAATTTGGTTTAAGCAAAATGTAATAAACTACTATACTATATATTATTATATATATTCTAAATCTAAACAACACACGCCGTCACCGTTATTATTTGATACGATAACGTTGTGACATGATAAAAACGCGCGCCAACGCCACGCGCTTCCTAAGCCGCCTCAGATGCTTGTGTTATGAGCGAGATGTATTATATGAATCCCGTGGAAGAGACGATTAAGCGACTGGCGGGACGTCGGCTATTTGAATTGACATTTTATATAATAGATGGCGTATTAAAACTTATCAATTTTCATTTTGAATATTTTTCCAAGTTCAGCAAGTCCATTTACATATTTAGAGAAATCTATTGCCCAAAATAACAGTAAACTAGTTTTATCATCCCTATAGTCGTAGATAGCACTTCTCACTTTGTAAGTCTAAATGTTAATATCAGTACTTACACAGCTATTTCAAGATAATCAGATTTATAGACCAAACGGCACAGCGCTGATCTGGAAAGTGGAAAATGTTTTTCGCTAATATGTAAACGCACAACGAATAATAATTAATAACATTAAAAGAAAACCTAAGTGTCACCAATGTGCTATAAATCCTTTTGAATATCTAATATGTCATATCTAATCGATTTATTACAAACGCCATACTAGTAGGATTTTTAAAGAAATCACACATTAATAGAACATATGAGGCACGTGTACAATGTTTATAAAATAATTTACATCATTACATATTCTTAAAGAATCATTAAAGCCATTTTGGTTGTTTCAATATCCTAAGCACGCTTAGACACTGCAGCAAAAATTATTACAAAATTATTCTTTACCATTTTTTGTGTAAAATCACTAAGTTAATAAGTTTTTACAATAATATAAGTTACACATATCGTTTTGACATTTGTTACTTGGTAAAAAACTTAAAATTTTATACAGATTAATAAATACAATTTTCAATAGCTAGATCAGGTACTGACGTAGAATGTTCACTACCAATATAACATGTACTATAAATCCTTTGGAATATCTAATATGTCATATCTAAGCGATTTATAGCAAACGCCATACTAGTAGGATTTTTAAAGAAATCACACATTAATAGAACATATGAGGCACGTGTACAATGTTTATAAAATAATTTACATCATTACATATTCTTAAAGAATCATTAAAGCCTTTTTGGTTGTTTCAATATCTTAAGCACGCTTAGACACTGCAGCAAAAATTATTACAAAATTATTCTTTACCATTTTTTGTGTAAAATCACTAAGTTAATAAGTTTTTACAATAATATAAGTTACACATATCGTTTTGACATTTGTTACTTGGTAAAAAACTTAAAATTTTATACAGATTAATAAATACAATTTTCAATAGCTAGATCAGGTACTGACGTAGAATGTTCACTACCAATATAACATGTACTATAAATCCTTTGGAATATCTAATATGTCATATCTAAGCGATTTATAGCAAACGCCATACTAGTAGGATTTTTAAAGAAATCACACATTAATAGAACATATGAGGCACGTGTACAATGTTTATAAAATAATTTACATCATTACATATTCTTAAAGAATCATTAAAGCCTTTTTGGTTGTTTCAATATCCTAAGCACGCTTAGACACTGCACCAAAAATTATTACAAAATTATTCTTTACCATTTTTTGTGTAAAATCACTAAAATAATAAGTTTTTACAATAATATAAGTTACACATATCGTTTTGACATTTGTTACTTGGTAAAAAACTTAAAATTTTATACAGATTAATAAATACAATTTTCAATAGCTAGATCAGGTACTGACGTAGAATGTTCACTACCAATATAACATGTACTATAAATCCTTTGGAATATCTAATATGTCATATCTAAGCGATTTATAGCAAACGCCATACTAGTAGGATTTTTAAAGAAATCACACATTAATAGAACATATGAGGCACGTGTACAATGTTTATAAAATAATTTACATCATTACATATTCTTAAAGAATCATTAAAGCCTTTTTGGTTGTTTCAATATCCTAAGCACGCTTAGACACTGCACCAAAAATTATTACAAAATTATTCTTTACCATTTTTTGTGTAAAATCACTAAGTTAATAAGTTTTTACAATAATATAAGTTACACATATCGTTTTGACATTTGTTACTTGGTAAAAAACTTAAAATTTTATACAGATTAATAAATACAATTTTCAATAGCTAGATCAGGTACTGACGTAGAATGTTCACTACCAATATAGCGTGTGCTATAAATCATTTGGAATATCTAATATGTCATATCTAAACGATTTATAGCAAACGCCATACTAGTAGGATTTTTAAAGAAATCACACATTAATAGAACATATGAGGCACGTGTACAATGTTTATAAAATAATTTACATCATTACATATTCTTAAAGAATCATTAAAGCCTTTTTGGTTGTTTCAATATCCTAAGCACGCTTAGACACTGCACCAAAAATTATTACAAAATTATTCTTTACCATTTTTTGTGTAAAATCACTAAGTTAATAAGTTTTTACAATAATATAAGTTACACATATCGTTTTGACATTTGTTACTTGGTAAAAAACTTAAAATTTTATACAGATTAATAAATACAATTTTCAATAGCTAGATCAGGTACTGACGTAGAATGTTCACTACCAATATAACATGTACTATAAATCCTTTGGAATATCTAATATGTCATATCTAAGCGATTTATAGCAAACGCCATACTAGTAGGATTTTTAAAGAAATCACACATTAATAGAACATATGAGGCACGTGTACAATGTTTATAAAATAATTTACATCATTACATACTCTTAAAGAATCATTAAAGCCTTTTTGGTTGTTTCAATATCCTAAGCACGCTTAGACACTGCAGCAAAAATTATTACAAAATTATTCTCTACCATTTTTTGTGTAAAATCACTAAGATAATAAGTTTTTACAATAATATAAGTTACACATATCGTTTTGACATTTGTTACTTGGTAAAAAACTTAAAATTTTATACAGATTAATAAATACAATTTTCAATAGCTAGATCAGGTACTGACGTAGAATGTTCACTACCAATATAGCGTGTGCTATAAATCATTTGGAATATCTAATATGTCATATCTAAACGATTTATAGCAAACGCCATACTAGTAGGATTTTTAAAGAAATCACACATTAATAGAACATATGAGGCACGTGTACAATGTTTATAAAATAATTTACATCATTACATATTCTTAAAGAATCATTAAAGCCTTTTTGGTTGTTTCAATATCCTAAGCACGCTTAGACACTGCACCAAAAATTATTACAAAATTATTCTTTACCATTTTTTGTGTAAAATCACTAAGTTAATAAGTTTTTACAATAATATAAGTTACACATATCGTTTTGACATTTGTTACTTGGTAAAAAACTTAAAATTTTATACAGATTAATAAATACAATTTTCAATAGCTAGATCAGGTACTGACGTAGAATGTTCACTACCAATATAACATGTACTATAAATCCTTTGGAATATCTAATATGTCATATCTAAGCGATTTATAGCAAACGCCATACTAGTAGGATTTTTAAAGAAATCACACATTAATAGAACATATGAGGCACGTGTACAATGTTTATAAAATAATTTACATCATTACATATTCTTAAAGAATCATTAAAGCCTTTTTGGTTGTTTCAATATCTTAAGCACGCTTAGACACTGCAGCAAAAATTATTACAAAATTATTCTTTACCATTTTTTGTGTAAAATCACTAAGTTAATAAGTTTTTACAATAATATAAGTTACACATATCGTTTTGACATTTGTTACTTGGTAAAAAACTTAAAATTTTATACAGATTAATAAATACAATTTTCAATAGCTAGATCAGGTACTGACGTAGAATGTTCACTACCAATATAACATGTACTATAAATCCTTTGGAATATCTAATATGTCATATCTAAGCGATTTATAGCAAACGCCATACTAGTAGGATTTTTAAAGAAATCACACATTAATAGAACATATGAGGCACGTGTACAATGTTTATAAAATAATTTACATCATTACATATTCTTAAAGAATCATTAAAGCCTTTTTGGTTGTTTCAATATCCTAAGCACGCTTAGACACTGCACCAAAAATTATTACAAAATTATTCTTTACCATTTTTTGTGTAAAATCACTAAGTTAATAAGTTTTTACAATAATATAAGTTACACATATCGTTTTGACATTTGTTACTTGGTAAAAAACTTAAAATTTTATACAGATTAATAAATACAATTTTCAATAGCTAGATCAGGTACTGACGTAGAATGTTCACTACCAATATAACATGTACTATAAATCCTTTGGAATATCTAATATGTCATATCTAAGCGATTTATAGCAAACGCCATACTAGTAGGATTTTTAAAGAAATCACACATTAATAGAACATATGAGGCACGTGTACAATGTTTATAAAATAATTTACATCATTACATATTCTTAAAGAATCATTAAAGCCTTTTTGGTTGTTTCAATATCCTAAGCACGCTTAGACACTGCACCAAAAATTATTACAAAATTATTCTTTACCATTTTTTGTGTAAAATCACTAAGTTAATAAGTTTTTACAATAATATAAGTTACACATATCGTTTTGACATTTGTTACTTGGTAAAAAACTTAAAATTTTATACAGATTAATAAATACAATTTTCAATAGCTAGATCAGGTACTGACGTAGAATGTTCACTACCAATATAACATGTACTATAAATCCTTTGGAATATCTAATATGTCATATCTAAGCGATTTATAGCAAACGCCATACTAGTAGGATTTTTAAAGAAATCACACATTAATAGAACATATGAGGCACGTGTACAATGTTTATAAAATAATTTACATCATTACATATTCTTAAAGAATCATTAAAGCCTTTTTGGTTGTTTCAATATCCTAAGCACGCTTAGACACTGCACCAAAAATTATTACAAAATTATTCTTTACCATTTTTTGTGTAAAATCACTAAGTTAATAAGTTTTTACAATAATATAAGTTACACATATCGTTTTGACATTTGTTACTTGGTAAAAAACTTTAAATTTTATACAGATTAATAAATACAATTTTCAATAGCTAGATCAGGTACTGACGTAGAATGTTCACTACCAATATAACATGTACTATAAATCCTTTGGAATATCTAATATGTCATATCTAAGCGATTTATAGCAAACGCCATACTAGTAGGATTTTTAAAGAAATCACACATTAATAGAACATATGAGGCACGTGTACAATGTTTATAAAATAATTTACATCATTACATATTCTTAAAGAATCATTAAAGCCTTTTTGGTTGTTTCAATATCCTAAGCACGCTTAGACACTGCACCAAAAATTATTACAAAATTATTCTTTACCATTTTTTGTGTAAAATCACTAAGTTAATAAGTTTTTACAATAATATAAGTTACACATATCGTTTTGACATTTGTTACTTGGTAAAAAACTTAAAATTTTATACAGATTAATAAATACAATTTTCAATAGCTAGATCAGGTACTGACGTAGAATGTTCACTACCAATATAACATGTACTATAAACCTTTAGAATATCTAATATGTCATATCTAAACGATTTATAGCAAACGCCATACTAGTAGGATTTTTAAAGAAATCACACATTAATAGAACATATGAGGCACGTGTACAATGTTTATAAAATAATTTACATCATTACATATTCTTAAAGAATCATTAAAGCCTTTTTGGTTGTTTCAATATCCTAAGCACGCTTAGACACTGCAGCAAAAATTATTACAAAATTATTCTTTACCATTTTTTGTGTAAAATCACTAAGTTAATAAGTTTTTACAATAATATAAGTTACACATATCGTTTTGACATTTGTTACTTGGTAAAAAACTTAAAATTTTATACAGATTAATAAATACAATTTTCAATAGCTAGATCAGGTACTGACGTAGAATGTTCACTACCAATATAACATGTACTATAAATCCTTTGGAATATCTAATATGTCATATCTAAACGATTTATAGCAACCGCCATACTAGTAGGATTTTTAAAGAAATCACACATTAATAGAACATATGAGGCACGTGTACAATGTTTATAAAATAATTTACATCATTACATATTCTTAAAGAATCATTAAAGCCTTTTTGGTTGTTTCAATATCCTAAGCACGCTTAGACACTGCACCAAAAATTATTACAAAATTATTCTTTACCATTTTTTGTGTAAAATCACTAAGTTAATAAGTTTTTACAATAATATAAGTTACACATATCGTTTTGACATTTGTTACTTGGTAAAAAACTTAAAATTTTATACAGATTAATAAATACAATTTTCAATAGCTAGATCAGGTACTGACGTAGAATGTTCACTACCAATATAACATGTACTATAAATCCTTTGGAATATCTAATATGTCATATCTAAGCGATTTATAGCAAACGCCATACTAGTAGGATTTTTAAAGAAATCACACATTAATAGAACATATGAGGCACGTGTACAATGTTTATAAAATAATTTACATCATTACATATTCTTAAAGAATCATTAAAGCCTTTTTGGTTGTTTCAATATCCTAAGCACGCTTAGACACTGCACCAAAAATTATTACAAAATTATTCTTTACCATTTTTTGTGTAAAATCACTAAGTTAATAAGTTTTTACAATAATATAAGTTACACATATCGTTTTGACATTTGTTACTTGGTAAAAAACTTAAAATTTTATACAGATTAATAAATACAATTTTCAATAGCTAGATCAGGTACTGACGTAGAATGTTCACTACCAATATAACATGTACTATAAATCCTTTGGAATATCTAATATGTCATATCTAAGCGATTTATAGCAAACGCCATACTAGTAGGATTTTTAAAGAAATCACACATTAATAGAACATATGAGGCACGTGTACAATGTTTATAAAATAATTTACATCATTACATATTCTTAAAGAATCATTAAAGCCTTTTTGGTTGTTTCAATATCCTAAGCACGCTTAGACACTGCACCAAAAATTATTACAAAATTATTCTTTACCATTTTTTGTGTAAAATCACTAAGTTAATAAGTTTTTACAATAATATAAGTTACACATATCGTTTTGACATTTGTTACTTGGTAAAAAACTTAAAATTTTATACAGATTAATAAATACAATTTTCAATAGCTAGATCAGGTACTGACGTAGAATGTTCACTACCAATATAACATGTACTATAAATCCTTTGGAATATCTAATATGTCATATCTAAGCGATTTATAGCAAACGCCATACTAGTAGGATTTTTAAAGAAATCACACATTAATAGAACATATGAGGCACGTGTACAATGTTTATAAAATAATTTACATCATTACATATTCTTAAAGAATCATTAAAGCCTTTTTGGTTGTTTCAATATCCTAAGCACGCTTAGACACTGCACCAAAAATTATTACAAAATTATTCTTTACCATTTTTTGTGTAAAATCACTAAGTTAATAAGTTTTTACAATAATATAAGTTACACATATCGTTTTGACATTTGTTACTTGGTAAAAAACTTAAAATTTTATACAGATTAATAAATACAATTTTCAATAGCTAGATCAGGTACTGACGTAGAATGTTCACTACCAATATAACATGTACTATAAATCCTTTGGAATATCTAATATGTCATATCTAAGCGATTTATAGCAAACGCCATACTAGTAGGATTTTTAAAGAAATCACACATTAATAGAACATATGAGGCACGTGTACAATGTTTATAAAATAATTTACATCATTACATATTCTTAAAGAATCATTAAAGCCTTTTTGGTTGTTTCAATATCCTAAGCACGCTTAGACACTGCACCAAAAATTATTACAAAATTATTCTTTACCATTTTTTGTGTAAAATCACTAAGTTAATAAGTTTTTACAATAATATAAGTTACACATATCGTTTTGACATTTGTTACTTGGTAAAAAACTTAAAATTTTATACAGATTAATAAATACAATTTTCAATAGCTAGATCAGGTACTGACGTAGAATGTTCACTACCAATATAACATGTACTATAAAACCTTTAGAATATCTAATATGTCATATCTAAACGATTTATAGCAAACGCCATACTAGTAGGATTTTTAAAGAAATCACACATTAATAGAACATATGAGGCACGTGTACAATGTTTATAAAATAATTTACATCATTACATATTCTTAAAGAATCATTAAAGCCTTTTTGGTTGTTTCAATATCTTAAGCACGCTTAGACACTGCAGCAAAAATTATTACAAAATTATTCTTTACCATTTTTTGTGTAAAATCACTAAGTTAATAAGTTTTTACAATAATATAAGTTACACATATCGTTTTGACATTTGTTACTTGGTAAAAAACTTAAAATTTTATACAGATTAATAAATACAATTTTCAATAGCTAGATCAGGTACTGACGTAGAATGTTCACTACCAATATAACATGTACTATAAATCCTTTGGAATATCTAATATGTCATATCTAAGCGATTTATAGCAAACGCCATACTAGTAGGATTTTTAAAGAAATCACACATTAATAGAACATATGAGGCACGTGTACAATGTTTATAAAATAATTTACATCATTACATATTCTTAAAGAATCATTAAAGCCTTTTTGGTTGTTTCAATATCCTAAGCACGCTTAGACACTGCACCAAAAATTATTACAAAATTATTCTTTACCATTTTTTGTGTAAAATCACTAAGTTAATAAGTTTTTACAATAATATAAGTTACACATATCGTTTTGACATTTGTTACTTGGTAAAAAACTTAAAATTTTATACAGATTAATAAATACAATTTTCAATAGCTAGATCAGGTACTGACGTAGAATGTTCACTACCAATATAACATGTACTATAAATCCTTTGGAATATCTAATATGTCATATCTAAGCGATTTATAGCAAACGCCATACTAGTAGGATTTTTAAAGAAATCACACATTAATAGAACATATGAGGCACGTGTACAATGTTTATAAAATAATTTACATCATTACATATTCTTAAAGAATCATTAAAGCCTTTTTGGTTGTTTCAATATCCTAAGCACGCTTAGACACTGCACCAAAAATTATTACAAAATTATTCTTTACCATTTTTTGTGTAAAATCACTAAGTTAATAAGTTTTTACAATAATATAAGTTACACATATCGTTTTGACATTTGTTACTTGGTAAAAAACTTAAAATTTTATACAGATTAATAAATACAATTTTCAATAGCTAGATCAGGTACTGACGTAGAATGTTCACTACCAATATAACATGTACTATAAATCCTTTGGAATATCTAATATGTCATATCTAAGCGATTTATAGCAAACGCCATACTAGTAGGATTTTTAAAGAAATCACACATTAATAGAACATATGAGGCACGTGTACAATGTTTATAAAATAATTTACATCATTACATATTCTTAAAGAATCATTAAAGCCTTTTGGTTGTTTCAATATCCTAAGCACGCTTAGACACTGCACCAAAAATTATTACAAAATTATTCTTTACCATTTTTTGTGTAAAATCACTAAGTTAATAAGTTTTTACAATAATATAAGTTACACATATCGTTTTGACATTTGTTACTTGGTAAAAAACTTAAAATTTTATACAGATTAATAAATACAATTTTCAATAGCTAGATCAGGTACTGACGTAGAATGTTCACTACCAATATAACATGTACTATAAATCCTTTGGAATATCTAATATGTCATATCTAAGCGATTTATAGCAAACGCCATACTAGTAGGATTTTTAAAGAAATCACACATTAATAGAACATATGAGGCACGTGTACAATGTTTATAAAATAATTTACATCATTACATATTCTTAAAGAATCATTAAAGCCTTTTTGGTTGTTTCAATATCCTAAGCACGCTTAGACACTGCACCAAAAATTATTACAAAATTATTCTTTACCATTTTTTGTGTAAAATCACTAAGTTAATAAGTTTTTACAATAATATAAGTTACACATATCGTTTTGACATTTGTTACTTGGTAAAAAACTTAAAATTTTATACAGATTAATAAATACAATTTTCAATAGCTAGATCAGGTACTGACGTAGAATGTTCACTACCAATATAACATGTACTATAAACCTTTAGAATATCTAATATATCATATCTAAACGATTTATAGCAAACGCCATACTAGTAGGATTTTTAAAGAAATCACACATTAATAGAACATATGAGGCACGTGTACAATGTTTATAAAATAATTTACATCATTACATATTCTTAAAGAATCATTAAAGCCTTTTTGGTTGTTTCAATATCCTAAGCACGCTTAGACACTGCAGCCAAAAATTATTACAAAATTATTCTTTACCATTTTTTGTGTAAAATCACTAAGTTAATAAGTTTTTACAATAATATAAGTTACACATATCGTTTTGACATTTGTTACTTGGTAAAAAACTTAAAATTTTATACAGATTAATAAATACAATTTTCAATAGCTAGATCAGGTACTGACGTAGAATGTTCACTACCAATATAACATGTACTATAAATCCTTTGGAATATCTAATATGTCATATCTAAGCGATTTATAGCAAACGCCATACTAGTAGGATTTTTAAAGAAATCACACATTAATAGAACATATGAGGCACGTGTACAATGTTTATAAAATAATTTACATCATTACATATTCTTAAAGAATCATTAAAGCCTTTTGGTTGTTTCAATATCCTAAGCACGCTTAGACACTGCACCAAAAATTATTACAAAATTATTCTTTACCATTTTTTGTGTAAAATCACTAAGTTAATAAGTTTTTACAATAATATAAGTTACACATATCGTTTTGACATTTGTTACTTGGTAAAAAACTTAAAATTTTATACAGATTAATAAATACAATTTTCAATAGCTAGATCAGGTACTGACGTAGAATGTTCACTACCAATATAACATGTACTATAAATCCTTTGGAATATCTAATATGTCATATCTAAACGATTTATAGCAAACGCCATACTAGTAGGATTTTTAAAGAAATCACACATTAATAGAACATATGAGGCACGTGTACAATGTTTATAAAATAATTTACATCATTACATATTCTTAAAGAATCATTAAAGCCTTTTGGTTGTTTCAATATCCTAAGCACGCTTAGACACTGCACCAAAAATTATTACAAAATTATTCTTTACCATTTTTTGTGTAAAATCACTAAGTTAATAAGTTTTTACAATAATATAAGTTACACATATCGTTTTGACATTTGTTACTTGGTAAAAAACTTAAAATTTTATACAGATTAATAAATACAATTTTCAATAGCTAGATCAGGTACTGACGTAGAATGTTCACTACCAATATAACATGTACTATAAATCCTTTGGAATATCTAATATGTCATATCTAAGCGATTTATAGCAAACGCCATACTAGTAGGATTTTTAAAGAAATCACACATTAATAGAACATATGAGGCACGTGTACAATGTTTATAAAATAATTTACATCATTACATATTCTTAAAGAATCATTAAAGCCATTTTGGTTGTTTCAATATCCTAAGCACGCTTAGACACTGCACCAAAAATTATTACAAAATTATTCTTTACCATTTTTTGTGTAAAATCACTAAGTTAATAAGTTTTTACAATAATATAAGTTACACATATCGTTTTGACATTTGTTACTTGGTAAAAAACTTAAAATTTTATACAGATTAATAAATACAATTTTCAATAGCTAGATCAGGTACTGACGTAGAATGTTCACTACCAATATAACGTGTACTATAAATCCTTTGGAATATCTAATATGTCATATCTAAACGATTTATAGCAAACGCCATACTAGTAGGATTTTTAAAGAAATCACACATTAATAGAACATATGAGGCACGTGTACAATGTTTATAAAATAATTTACATCATTACATATTCTTAAAGAATCATTAAAGCCTTTTTGGTTGTTTCAATATCCTAAGCACGCTTAGACACTGCACCAAAAATTATTACAAAATTATTCTTTACCATTTTTTGTGTAAAATCACTAAGTTAATAAGTTTTTACAATAATATAAGTTACACATATCGTTTTGACATTTGTTACTTGGTAAAAAACTTAAAATTT
The DNA here is from genome assembly GCF_023614345.1 of Adelges cooleyi. Lineage (NCBI taxonomy): Eukaryota > Metazoa > Arthropoda > Insecta > Hemiptera > Adelgidae > Adelges > Adelges cooleyi. The sequence goes on along the minus strand of NW_026096131.1, from coordinate 58,540 downwards.
TATACAGATTAATAAATACAATTTTCAATAGCTAGATCAGGTACTGACGTAGAATGTTCACTACCAATATAACATGTACTATAAATCCTTTAGAATATCTAATATGTCATATCTAAACGATTTATAGCAAACGCCATACTAGTAGGATTTTTAAAGAAATCACACATTAATAGAACATATGAGGCACGTGTACAATGTTTATAAAATAATTTACATCATTACATATTCTTAAAGAATCATTAAAGCCATTTTGGTTGTTTCAATATCTTAAGCACGCTTAGACACTGCAGCAAAAATTATTACAAAATTATTCTTTACCATTTTTGTGTAAAATCACTAAAATAATAAGTTTTTACAATAATATAAGTTACACATATCGTTTTGACATTTGTTACTTGGTAAAAAACTTAAAATTTTATACAGATTAATAAATACAATTTTCAATAGCTAGATCAGGTACTGACGTAGAATGTTCACTACCAATATAACATGTACTATAAATCCTTTGGAATATCTAATATGTCATATCTAAGCGATTTATAGCAAACGCCATACTAGTAGGATTTTTAAAGAAATCACACATTAATAGAACATATGAGGCACGTGTACAATGTTTATAAAATAATTTACATCATTACATATTCTTAAAGAATCATTAAAGCCTTTTTGGTTGTTTCAATATCCTAAGCACGCTTAGACACTGCACCAAAAATTATTACAAAATTATTCTTTACCATTTTTTGTGTAAAATCACTAAGTTAATAAGTTTTTACAATAATATAAGTTACACATATCGTTTTGACATTTGTTACTTGGTAAAAAACTTAAAATTTTATACAGATTAATAAATACAATTTTCAATAGCTAGATCAGGTACTGACGTAGAATGTTCACTACCAATATAACATGTACTATAAATCCTTTGGAATATCTAATATGTCATATCTAAGCGATTTATAGCAAACGCCATACTAGTAGGATTTTTAAAGAAATCACACATTAATAGAACATATGAGGCACGTGTACAATGTTTATAAAATAATTTACATCATTACATATTCTTAAAGAATCATTAAAGCCTTTTTGGTTGTTTCAATATCCTAAGCACGCTTAGACACTGCACCAAAAATTATTACAAAATTATTCTTTACCATTTTTTGTGTAAAATCACTAAGTTAATAAGTTTTTACAATAATATAAGTTACACATATCGTTTTGACATTTGTTACTTGGTAAAAAACTTAAAATTTTATACAGATTAATAAATACAATTTTCAATAGCTAGATCAGGTACTGACGTAGAATGTTCACTACCAATATAACATGTACTATAAATCCTTTGGAATATCTAATATGTCATATCTAAACGATTTATAGCAAACGCCATACTAGTAGGATTTTTAAAGAAATCACACATTAATAGAACATATGAGGCACGTGTACAATGTTTATAAAATAATTTACATCATTACATATTCTTAAAGAATCATTAAAGCCTTTTTGGTTGTTTCAATATCCTAAGCACGCTTAGACACTGCACCAAAAATTATTACAAAATTATTCTTTACCATTTTTTGTGTAAAATCACTAAGTTAATAAGTTTTTACAATAATATAAGTTACACATATCGTTTTGACATTTGTTACTTGGTAAAAAACTTAAAATTTTATACAGATTAATAAATACAATTTTCAATAGCTAGATCAGGTACTGACGTAGAATGTTCACTACCAATATAACATGTACTATAAATCATTTGGAATATCTAATATGTCATATCTAAACGATTTATAGCAAACGCCATACTAGTAGGATTTTTAAAGAAATCACACATTAATAGAACATATGAGGCACGTGTACAATGTTTATAAAATAATTTACATCATTACATATTCTTAAAGAATCATTAAAGCCTTTTTGGTTGTTTCAATATCCTAAGCACGCTTAGACACTGCACCAAAAATTATTACAAAATTATTCTTTACCATTTTTTGTGTAAAATCACTAAGTTAATAAGTTTTTACAATAATATAAGTTACACATATCGTTTTGACATTTGTTACTTGGTAAAAAACTTAAAATTTTATACAGATTAATAAATACAATTTTCAATAGCTAGATCAGGTACTGACGTAGAATGTTCACTACCAATATAACATGTACTATAAATCCTTTGGAATATCTAATATGTCATATCTAAACGATTTATAGCAAACGCCATACTAGTAGGATTTTTAAAGAAATCACACATTAATAGAACATATGAGGCACGTGTACAATGTTTATAAAATAATTTACATCATTACATATTCTTAAAGAATCATTAAAGCCTTTTGGTTGTTTCAATATCCTAAGCACGCTTAGACACTGCAGCAAAAATTATTACAAAATTATTCTTTACCATTTTTTGTGTAAAATCACTAAGTTAATAAGTTTTTACAATAATATAAGTTACACATATCGTTTTGACATTTGTTACTTGGTAAAAAACTTAAAATTTTATACAGATTAATAAATACAATTTTCAATAGCTAGATCAGGTACTGACGTAGAATGTTCACTACCAATATAACATGTACTATAAATCCTTTGGAATATCTAATATGTCATATCTAAACGATTTATAGCAAACGCCATACTAGTAGGATTTTTAAAGAAATCACACATTAATAGAACATATGAGGCACGTGTACAATGTTTATAAAATAATTTACATCATTACATATTCTTAAAGAATCATTAAAGCCTTTTTGGTTGTTTCAATATCTTAAGCACGCTTAGACACTGCAGCAAAAATTATTACAAAATTATTCTTTACCATTTTTTGTGTAAAATCACTAAGTTAATAAGTTTTTACAATAATATAAGTTACACATATCGTTTTGACATTTGTTACTTGGTAAAAAACTTAAAATTTTATACAGATTAATAAATACAATTTTCAATAGCTAGATCAGGTACTGACGTAGAATGTTCACTACCAATATAACATGTACTATAAATCCTTTGGAATATCTAATATGTCATATCTAAGCGATTTATAGCAAACGCCATACTAGTAGGATTTTTAAAGAAATCACACATTAATAGAACATATGAGGCACGTGTACAATGTTTATAAAATAATTTACATCATTACATATTCTTAAAGAATCATTAAAGCCTTTTGGTTGTTTCAATATCCTAAGCACGCTTAGACACTGCACCAAAAATTATTACAAAATTATTCTTTACCATTTTTTGTGTAAAATCACTAAGATAATAAGTTTTTACAATAATATAAGTTACACATATCGTTTTGACATTTGTTACTTGGTAAAAAACTTAAAATTTTATACAGATTAATAAATACAATTTTCAATAGCTAGATCAGGTACTGACGTAGAATGTTCACTACCAATATAACATGTACTATAAATCCTTTGGAATATCTAATATGTCATATCTAAGCGATTTATAGCAAACGCCATACTAGTAGGATTTTTAAAGAAATCACACATTAATAGAACATATGAGGCACGTGTACAATGTTTATAAAATAATTTACATCATTACATATTCTTAAAGAATCATTAAAGCCTTTTTGGTTGTTTCAATATCCTAAGCACGCTTAGACACTGCACCAAAAATTATTACAAAATTATTCTTTACCATTTTTTGTGTAAAATCACTAAGTTAATAAGTTTTTACAATAATATAAGTTACACATATCGTTTTGACATTTGTTACTTGGTAAAAAACTTAAAATTTTATACAGATTAATAAATACAATTTTCAATAGCTAGATCAGGTACTGACGTAGAATGTTCACTACCAATATAACATGTACTATAAAATCCTTTGGAATATCTAATATGTCATATCTAAGCGATTTATAGCAAACGCCATACTAGTAGGATTTTTAAAGAAATCACACATTAATAGAACATATGAGGCACGTGTACAATGTTTATAAAATAATTTACATCATTACATATTCTTAAAGAATCATTAAAGCCATTTTGGTTGTTTCAATATCCTAAGCACGCTTAGACACTGCACCAAAAATTATTACAAAATTATTCTTTACCATTTTTTGTGTAAAATCACTAAGTTAATAAGTTTTTACAATAATATAAGTTACACATATCGTTTTGACATTTGTTACTTGGTAAAAAACTTAAAATTTTATACAGATTAATAAATACAATTTTCAATAGCTAGATCAGGTACTGACGTAGAATGTTCACTACCAATATAACATGTACTATAAAACCTTTGGAATATCTAATATGTCATATCTAAGCGATTTATAGCAAACGCCATACTAGTAGGATTTTTAAAGAAATCACACATTAATAGAACATATGAGGCACGTGTACAATGTTTATAAAATAATTTACATCATTACATACTCTTAAAGAATCATTAAAGCCTTTTTGGTTGTTTCAATATCTTAAGCACGCTTAGACACTGCAGCAAAAATTATTACAAAATTATTCTTTACCATTTTTTGTGTAAAATCACTAAGATAATAAGTTTTTACAATAATATAAGTTACACATATCGTTTTGACATTTGTTACTTGGTAAAAAACTTAAAATTTTATACAGATTAATAAATACAATTTTCAATAGCTAGATCAGGTACTGACGTAGAATGTTCACTACCAATATAACATGTACTATAAACCTTTGGAATATCTAATATGTCATATCTAAACGATTTATAGCAAACGCCATACTAGTAGGATTTTTAAAGAAATCACACATTAATAGAACATATGAGGCACGTGTACAATGTTTATAAAATAATTTACATCATTACATATTCTTAAAGAATCATTAAAGCCTTTTTGGTTGTTTCAATATCCTAAGCACGCTTAGACACTGCACCAAAAATTATTACAAAATTATTCTTTACCATTTTTTGTGTAAAATCACTAAGTTAATAAGTTTTTACAATAATATAAGTTACACATATCGTTTTGACATTTGTTACTTGGTAAAAAACTTAAAATTTTATACAGATTAATAAATACAATTTTCAATAGCTAGATCAGGTACTGACGTAGAATGTTCACTACCAATATAACATGTACTATAAATCCTTTGGAATATCTAATATGTCATATCTAAGCGATTTATAGCAAACGCCATACTAGTAGGATTTTTAAAGAAATCACACATTAATAGAACATATGAGGCACGTGTACAATGTTTATAAAATAATTTACATCATTACATATTCTTAAAGAATCATTAAAGCCATTTTGGTTGTTTCAATATCTTAAGCACGCTTAGACACTGCAGCAAAAATTATTACAAAATTATTCTCTACCATTTTTTGTGTAAAATCACTAAAATAATAAGTTTATACAATAATATAAGTTACACATATCGTTTTGACATTTGTTACTTGGTAAAAATCTTAAAATTTTATACAGATTAATAAATACAATTTTCAATAGCTATATCAGGTACTGACGTAGAATGTTCACTACCAATATAGCGTGTGCTATAAATCATTTGGAATATCTAATATGTCATATCTAAACGATTTATAGCAACCGCCATACTAGTAGGATTTTTAAAGAAATCACACATTGAGCCATTTTTGTTATTTCAATTGCGTATGCACGACTTGACTCTGAGGCAGAATGTTCTCTACCATAACACTCTATGTGACAAAGGTTTTGGATTTTTTTAATATATCACATCTAAAAGTTTTGTCACAGAGAGTATACAAATAGGATTTTTTTAGTCGATTTTCGCTGTGGACATTTCCCAGTTTGGCAGTAACCTGTACACAGTAATAATACGTTAATGCGAATATTTAGCACTTGCATATAGCCAGTTCAACTCAATTCCTAACCTTTCTTTTACATATCAGTAAGGTTTTTCTTGTAGACATCCACTATAACTATTTCTAGGCTTTTAGTAACCTGGATGAAGAATTAATATACTATGGAACACACGAGGCAATTTATAATATTTTTGAAACAAATCAAAAGAATCATTAAATCCAATCTAGTTATTTCTTCAATTGGTCAAGCACAATTGGCCTTCGAAGTCTCTAAAATTACAAGTTTTTACAATAATATAAGTTACACATATCGTTTTGACATTTGTTACTTGGTAAAAAACTTAAAATTTTATACAGATTAATAAATACAATTTTCAATAGCTAGATCAGGTACTAACGTAGAATGTTCACTACCAATATAACATGTACTATAAATCCTTTGGAATATCTAATATGTCATATCTAAGCGATTTATAGCAAACGCCATACTAGTAGGATTTTTAAAGAAATCACACATTAATAGAACATATGAGGCACGTGTACAATGTTTATAAAATAATTTACATCATTACATATTCTTAAAGAATCATTAAAGCCTTTTTGGTTGTTTCAATATCCTAAGCACGCTTAGACACTGCACCAAAAATTATTACAAAATTATTCTTTACCATTTTTTGTGTAAAATCACTAAGTTAATAAGTTTTTACAATAATATAAGTTACACATATCGTTTTGACATTTGTTACTTGGTAAAAAACTTTAAATTTTATACAGAATAATAAATACAATTTTCAATAGCTAGATCAGGTACTGACGTAGAATGTTCACTACCAATATAGCGTGTGCTATAAATCATTTGGAATATCTAATATGTCATATCTAATCGATTTATAGCAACCGCCATACTAGTAGGATTTTTAAAGAAATCACACATTGAGCCATTTTTGTTATTTCAATTGCTTAAGCACGACTTGACTCTGAGGCAGAATGTTCACTACCAATACAGTGTTTGTGAAAAATCGTTCTGATTATCGTAAAATATCATATCTAAACGTCTTTCAGACACGGTACTAATAGGATTTGTTTAGAAGATTTTCTTCGCTGTGGATATGTTTTTCTTGTAGACATCTACTGAAGACTATCTTCTTTGTTTGCTCACGCACAATTATTTGGTTCTAAGTAGATCGTTCTCTACCAATACACTCTATGAAAAAGATTTTGGTTTTTCTTAATATATCACATCTAAAAGCTTTTCACAGAGAGTATAGGAATAGGATTTTTTTAGTCGATTTTCTTCAGTTTGACAGTAACCTGTACACGGTAATAATACGGTAATGCGAATATTTACTTGTTCTTTTTCTATTGCTCAAATACTTTTTTACTGCCAAATATTTTCTACCAATACAGCGTTTGCAAGAAATCGTTTAGGTTATTATTATATGTCTTACCTAAATGTTTCTAGCACACGCTATAATAGTAGGATTTTTTTTAAACTTCTCCTATAAATATTTTCTTGGCATCTCAACAATCTGAACAAAGAAATGAAACATTATAGGGTACACACCAGACACGTGAATAATGTCTTTGGACAGTAACAAATTACACTATTACACATTTTTATAAACAAGTCTAAAAAATTATTAAATCCAAAGTCAAGTAATCACTACTTCTCACTTGTGGTTAAAATTGTTTTAGTTAATCTTTAATAAAAAAATTATGTCCAATAACTACCTTTTTCAAACATCTTTCTCTATTTAGTATTATTCATTCTTCATGCACGTTTAGGCCCGAAGTAGAATGTTCTCTACCAATACAGTGTCTACAAAAAATCCTTTGGATTTTTATCATGTCTTATCTAAATGTTTTTTGCAGACACTATACTAATAGGATTTTTCTTGTAGATGATAAGATAAAAGCAAAAATACCTACTAAAAAAAATAAAGTTAACAAGGCACTCGACACCAATGAACTTAGCATTTCAACATTGTTGGTTAGTCTAAAAACACAAACAACTGAAAATAAGTTTTTAAGTAACGTATAGGAAACTTAATTAGAATTTGAAAAAAGTAATTTTAAAATAACTTAAAAATATTTACTTTACATTGGCAATATAATGCGATAATTATTATATAAAGTATAATAAAAACTTTTATTTGTATTTTTTTCTTTGGTCAGAATACAATTTATAACTTGTCATTTGTGTTTGATAAATTATAAATTTTAATACATTTAAAAAATATTTATAGAAATATTTTTTAAATCAGAAATTAAACATTTTTTTTAAGGTATGGTTCTTTATGAAGAATTGTAATATAAAAGAAATAAGTTATGTAGGTAGTTATATGACTATTATAATATTAATGTACACAACATTTTTGATTTCACGCAATAGTATCTCAGTGAAGTAGAATATTGTCTACCAATATAGGGTCTTCAAAAAAACTTTTGGACTATTATCATGTTATATCTAAAAAAAATTTGCAGACCCTATACTAATAGGATTTTCGTTGTATAATTTCGCTGCGGTAATTTATGTGGCTTTTTAGTACATCGGACGAAATAATGTATTTATTCTGAACGGAACTAGACCGCAGTAAACAATATAATAAAGTTTACAATAGTAAAGACTTTTTACACAAGTAAAAAATAAATAAAGTTAACAAGAGACTATAATCGACGGATAACGGGTAAAATGGTTAAGTCATTTTTGAACAAAATGGGGTTGTCACCATAAAATTAAAGATTTTTATTCTGAACTAATAAGGGGCTAAAGATTGCAATTTTGAACTTAACCCCTTTTTACCTGGACGCAGTCGTATTAATACCAATAAACGTTGTAAATACATGACATTTTAACATTTAAACATTTGTTGGGTAGTCTAAAAATACAAATTACTGTAATGCAATAAGTTTTTTTGAAACGTAAGGAAACTTAGTTAAAATTTGAGAAAAGTAATTTTACATACTAATACCTATCATAATGCTTTTACTATTTTAAGTACAATAAAAACTTATATTTGTATTTTTCCTTTTATCAGAATACAATTTAAAACTTGTTATTTATGTTTAGTAAATTATAAATGTTATACTTTTAAAAAACATTCATAATAATTTTAAACCAATTATAATAAATATTTACAATTTTTGTTTAAGGTAGGTATGTTTTTTTGTTAATCATTTTAATAAAAAAAAAAAATGTTAGGTAAGTTATATTACAATAATTAATAATGTACACAACGTTCTTGTTTTGACCTATGCTAGTGCTATTGCACTAGTGTCTCACTAATGTAGAATATTCGTTACCAATACAGTGTCTGCAAAAAATCTTTTAGATTATTATCATATCATATCTAAAAGTTTTTTGCAGAAACTATACTAATAAGATTTTTCTTGCAGAATTTCGCTGTGGTCATTAATTTGGCTTTATAGTACACTCGACGAAATAACGTACTAGTATTGTATAAATTTAATAATTGCATTAAGAGCATTTTGAGTTGTTGGCTACAAAAATAGGTATTAACCAGTAACAAAATAAGTTTCACAATTTCATTGAAACATATAACGGTTTGTAAAAATTTTAAAGTATTTTTTTAGTATTTGAGAGTAAATCCAAGTGCACGGTGCAAACCCGGCGGTAATAAATAAGCAATCATGCACAATCGTGTAAATCATGGCGTAGCTAATATATTATTATATTATGTGCGCGCATTTAAAAAATAATAATAATTTAAAACTCACCTAAACGCGGCCCTTTTTTCACAGCATTCGAGAGCAGACTTGGGCGACAATATTTTCCAGGCCGTGGACGATGCACAAATCAACTCTGTGGACAACAAATGTATGTAGCTGAACCCTCGTCCCTTGAAAAGCTTCATTGATCGCCACCACCAGGAAGATTTATTATATTAGGTACATACCCACGAGGGGAGCAGCTGCTATTGCGCAGAACAGATCAGAACAAAGTACAATGACTCGCCGATTCCGTTTGGAGTCTGAACGTTAACCGTCGATGATCAATGAGAAAAATACAAAACGGTTTTTATTTACACTGTAGTAGTGAATATGTTTAAATTGTTAATCCCAAGCACCAGCCAAGGGGCATGGCACCCTCCACGCGACCCCTGTTGTAACAATAGCAGCTATTGTAATGCATCGTTCCCTACAAAATGGCCGATCGTTCGACCACGCGACTAGGGTGTTGCCCGCCGGTCGATCGAGCCTGCTGCTGACTTGCTTTTAAATTAAATACAATTTTTAAACAATATCAAATTTATTTTAAAAAAGTACATAATATAGCTCAAACGCTGAATACAGAGCGCAATCGGCTACCTGAACACCGGTAGTCCGTTTATTATTATGTCCATCTATCTAGTACAGAAAACGTTTTCTATGACTATAAAAATTAAAATGCAGTTATAATAATAACTGTATTACGCCTAATAGTAATCACAGTAGATTTATTACAACGCGTGTAAGCCCCAGCACGTTTTTGATACTTAGTAAAAATAATTATAATTTGATTTTTGAATTATATAAACCATATAGCTGTATAACGTTGTGATATATTGTTGCTATCACATTGTTCTCGGGCGATAAGCTTGGTGGACATCCATTATTTTATTACTCAACGTTTGATCATTAAAGCACAACGCCTTTATATACGGTGAAGGAAAACCATAGTGAGCTATCGATATTTGTATACAGTGATATCGATATGACTATGATACTAACATGTCAATACCTAAAGTATCGATATTTAACTATCGTTTTTGCCCCACCAGCAAATGGCTGTCGGTTTCAAATTTTCGTTAATCGATTATACGGAGTTTGTCATCTAATTACAATGTATGTCTATGACCAAGATCAAAATTAATGGATTAGTAATTATAGAGATAACTGATGATAACTATGATTTCATTGTTAATAGTAGATAAATTGAAATTTCAATGTCGAAAACATTAAGAAAACAATATTGCATTTCGATAAAAACTCGTTCAAAAGGCAATCAAATAAATTAGCATTTTTTTTAGGGGAAGATGTGACTTTTTTTTTAATTTTTAGCCCAATAAAATACCTTTCAGGTACGATTTCTGATTTATAGAGTTGCTATACTATTGTATTGGTATTGGTATACGTAAGGTATACAACTTAAGAGTTTATTAAAAAAAATTAGCGAAAAAAAACACAAAAATATTCATTCATTTTTTTTTACTTAATACCAAAAAATGTTTGTATACGGTGTGATTGATGTGTGACTTTTGTAGTTATTTTAATTACCTAAAAACTATAAGTACCTATAAGTACCCAAGTAGATTCTTGCTACATCTTTTATATATTTAGTGATGTTATAAAATATCAGCCTAATTAAATTTTTTGTTTGAGTACTTTATTTGGAAAATAATTAGTGTAATTATAAATTTAAATTTTTTTCTCAGAGATGAGTACCTTACATATTTAACAAATTTCTTATAAATAACTTTCCTATCTTATTTTATTAGACGTATAATTTCAAGAGTCTGAATTTGTTAAATTCTGTTTGACATTTATCTAGTTGTTCAGATTAACCAAGTACAAAATAGTCGAATTATTGTTTTAAATCAACCAACTGTTTTACACTTTCACACATTTGTTTAAAGAATAATCAACAGATAGTCAAATGGCTAACAATATAGCTGATATTCTATTCTTCAAACAAATGTGTGAAAGTGTAAAACATTTTTTTTAATTGTCGGTGGACAACGGTTGGACTATCACTTTTTTTATTTTAATATAAAATATTGTTGATTAAATATTTTAGTTTGAAAATTATGTGTATAGTTATAATGTGAAAATATTAAAAATTTTAATTAGAATAGTATATACAATTAATGTGAATGTGGAAAAAACCTCATATTATTAGTACCATTGAGTATATATATACTCAATGATAATAGGTAACATACACCACTGTTATGTTTTAACCTATATCAATGCTAACGCATTAGTGTCTCACTGAAGTAGAATATTCTCTACCAATACAGTGTTTGCAAAAAATCGTTTAGATTTTTATAATATATCATATCTAATCGTTTTTTGCAAACACTATACTAGTAGGATTTATTTAGTAGAACTATTCTGTGGACATTTTAAAGCCAGTTCAACTCAATACTTAACGTTTCCTATACGAACATCCCCTTGGTGTTTCAGTAACCCGGACGAAGAAAATTTGATAAAAACACGCTAGACACATTACGTAAATAACGTTTGAGTGTATTAACACATCAAATCTATTCAATTTTTAAACTTAAATATGAGTTAATATAATAAGTTAAAAATGACAAAATATGGATACTATCTTGGTTTAAAATTTAATTTTAATGCAACAAGTCCAATACCAGAACTCTAAAATTACATATTTTTTAATATAATATTCACATACCTATCCCTAATTTTGGAATCACTATTACATTTAAAATAAATAAAATAGTAACACGAATGATTAAATTGTTTTGTTCTAAACCAAGCAGCAAGTTTGTGCATAATGTTCTGCTGCCGAACCAGCTCAATATTATTTACAACTAAGCGTATACACCCAGTTCAAAAATTAAAGGTTAGCTTAAAGCAGGTCAGGACTGGGCCACTGTTCTATAATACAATTGTACGTGACCGTGAAATGGGCTGACCTAAAAGCTTTACTGTTCAGGTTGGGTTTTTAAGGATACCAAATTGAAACTTAACACAGTAAGCAAGAAATTATTGTTTATCATAATTTCATAGCAAGTGAATAAAAATATATTTATTTTTGAATGTATTAATGTATAACGATGAGTACAAAGCGAAACCTTACAAATTGAAAAAAAAAGAAAAGCCAATTTTTCAACTTGGGAGGTTTTTTGTGCAGCCATCAATAAGTAAAATATATTATGCCTGAAAAAATTACACGTTTGAGAATATTTTAAATCAATAGCTGAATTAACCTCCATGTGGTCGCATCTTAATTATCTATACTAGTCTCTATTCTCTAGTTGATAGGTTGTCCACTGTCCACACAATAAGCAAAAATAACATTTATCCCACTCAAAATTGAGAGCGGTGTAAACACCACAATTCAACAGCCAACAGAAATCTCAAAGGCACCACTGCTTGCTTTAAGGTTAAAGAAATGTTAATACATTTAAGCCGAACAGTATGATAGTAGTTGTATGATCAGTTAAAAGAATAGGTTTTCTTTTCAAAACCGTGATAAACAAAATAGTCTATACATATTATTATAAATGTCAACCGCTTCAAAGCGCTCATATAAACGAGCACACAATAACGATATTTTGTACATATAATATTTTTTCATAAATCCTACTAACAATTAACAATTTTTTTCGATGCCGATTCGACAAATTACTAGTTTTTTTTTTTAAAATTATAATACTACTTAAATAATTCAAGCCTTACCTTTACAAGGTATAATTTATCGTACCATGCGCTGACTGCCACACAATAAAAAAAAATATATTTTGCATTGACGATTAAAATATAGTAATGTAAATTGTAACTTTTGTTCAGACGGTGCGAACTGAGAAGAATAAGAGCACATTGTTGTTTTTTTTTTCGGAAATACGTTAAACGACGACACACGGCAGCGACGGGAGTCGGCAAACGAATGGCATAAACCCACCACCACTGAACTATATACAAGGAAGGTGCCCAATGCATATTTCCCATGTAACAAAAGTGACTAGCCTCAGAGGCCGCCATGTTGATTCGGTTTCGTTATTTTACTTGCCGTATCTAACTTTGTTCAATAATTTTCGATGATTGTTTCTGACTTCATATTGTCGATATCATTTTTTTTGTTTTAACCGCTGATAAAAGATAATGAAAGAAACAACAAAATTGGTACTCATGCAGAACATTAACGATTTAATAAGTTTTTGAATTTAGAAAATTATTAAGTATAAATTATTTGGTAATAAGTGAAAATGTAAAAAGAAGGAAATTATTATCAGTCCGTAGTTAGTGGTTACTAAACATTCTGAAATATTGCAAGTCGCGTCAATGTTTTTATTTTATTTTTACCTATTATGTCTTCGTTAATTTTTTTGGTTTCGTGAAACATTCGGATACGAAAATAGCATAACGCTATTGTTTTTATTAGTTGTGTTTTGTGGTTATAATCACAGTCATAATTGTGACTGTTGAGAGCAGGAAACAAGCCAAGTGATACAACTTGTGAGAAAACAGACACTGCTATACATAGGCGGACTTAGGGGTGGGCTAAAGGGGCATTAGCCCCCCCCCAATATGTGATTTAGCCCCCCCGAACCCAATTGGTTTTTTTATTTTAGTAAAATTCTTATTTAATTTTCTATTACCTAAAAAAGTATAAAAACCATTTTTTTTCAAATGTGCTTTTTTTTATGTATATTTTAATACTTAGTTTTTTTTAGACTAGTTGGATAACGTTTGATTGTGGTTTATGTGTCATTTTACACAAGACAACTTCTAATGTTTTATTATCCTGGCGGCTGACCGCCAACCGTCTAGTGGCAAGACCTATTGGGAGGGTATGATGAAGGGTTGTTATTGTCATTGTAGACTACTTTCCACAGCTAAGTATAAACAAATACAAAATATAAACATTGTATATATATCTATATATAAGGCAAACTTATCGCAGATATTATAAAAATAGTTGAAAACCCGTGGTAAAATGAAATGGTTTTTTTTTATGTTAAAACATTTTGGGGTATATGCCATGCTAAAAATAATAACCGATTCATTGTCTATTTTACTGCAAATAGTACAGATAGTGTTTTTAATACATAAAAAATATTTCAGTTTGTTTTGGCAAATGGAGCTTGTTATATACTTAAGTTGAATTAAAATTACTATAGTAAATTAAAACACAACAATTTTACAGTAGGTATTATTTTGAAGGATAAATGTTTAAGATAACTTTTAGAAGTCAAATTTTAACCTAAATATTTAGTTCATCCATTAAGTATAGTGACACCAAAAACTGGTTTGTAATGTATTAAATAATTTTTGTGTTATTTGCTTTTTAAATTATAGACAAAGTAAGCGGATGGAAATAATAGTATTCTAGCCCTTTTTCTCACCTCGTCGAGAACATAAAACTAAATTTTAGTTTTTTTTGTAAATTTTTTAGCTAAAATAAATAGACAAAATAATGTAAAGTACATTTAAGTTCATTGGGTACATTTGTTCCCCTGTTAGATATATATATTTTTTTTATTTAGATAGCTATTATTTCAAAGACATTTTTGTGTGATATTTAAATCAAATATCATATTTTTCGTTACTTAAATCTTTGCTTAGCTGACAATTACCACTAATAACAATATAAAATATGTTTTTTTTTTATAATAGAGAACTATAAATTAGTATTATCAGATAAAACAAGAAAAGTAAATAAGGGACGATAATTGTGAGCGGGAAAATATATCATATAAGTACATTCTAACTAATTTTAAGGCGTACAAATATTATTTTTTTCTAGTTTTATAACTTTTTAAATTACCTATTTTCTCAGTTTTGGCGGAAGTTTGATAAAAAACAACTCAATGTAATTTTAGATTGTATTAATAAGACGGATTCCAATTTTCCTTTTAATTTAAAGTTTACCGTTTTCTTTATAGGCGTTAAAAGGTCAATTTTTGATTGTGCTATTAGAATTATAATTATAAAAAAAAAATTATTAACACTACTACAGTAGCGGCTTTGGTTGTTATATTTATATTTATAATTTATAAATTAAATGTACTATATAGTAATAATTTCGTTATGAGTTGATAATCAACTTCGATTGTAATATTATACATATTGCATTAATGAAAAAAAATGACAAAATATAGCTGCCCACACATACGTAAAGTGGAAAATTTACGAAAAATAAATATATTGTAGGCTACATTAGTGTCTAAATATTGTCTGGGACTAAAGCCCCCCCAAAAAACCACCTATGCTGCTATATAGTATACACTGTATATAGTTCAGTGCCCACCACCTTATTAATCTTTGCTAAGTCCAAACCTTGTTATCAGTTATTATCATTTGGAAGAACTGTTATCACAGAATATCGTGTGCTGTTATCACTTATCAAACAGCAGCAGCTACTCTGATACCGGCCACATGTCAAATATTCAATATTATATTGCCGTATTACATTACATTCACTTGTTTTGTTTCATGTGGCTCCGCGTTCAACGTGAATTAAACAGCAGACCTTTCATTTATAATATTATATTTTGTTTGGGAAAGCTCACAGCTACTGCTGTGCCTATTACACGTGTCAGCGTTACTCGTTGACGCAATAGTACTGCGGTAAGCAACAATTTTGGATAAACAATTTTGTTTTGTTTACAAATTACAATACAGTTTGATGTGCGTTTAACGACGTTCGGGTTAATTATCTAGAGCATTCGTTAATTTTACGGAGTACCTCTTCGATGGCGGAAAAAATTTACCACCGGCGTTTGGGTGAGTAAAAGTACTTTAATAATGCTCTATTAGCTTCACTGATCCGAACGGATTGAGACAGAAAATATGTCAATAATTTAATCTAACCAAAAAAAAAAGTAAATCAGTACAGTAAATTAGTATCAGATTCAAAGTAAATCTTAATAGATGTTAACTATACGGTTGAAGTAAAAGTATATACTTTAAAAAGAATTTGTCATTAATACTAAATTATATTGTTACGACGAAAAACAAACAATACAGACAATCTAGCTACCCTTTGATTTTGAACAGTTAAACAATTGATTTTAACAATTAAATATGTCCTGAACGTGATTAGTGTAACCTATAAAAGTACAAAATAATTCAGGTACAATATTCATATTATACAGAGTTCAAAATACAATTTTAACAAATATATTAACATTTGTCCTAGTCAATATTGTTACGTTATGCTTTTAATAATAATGTTTTATTATTTTATTTAACATTTTTAACACTGTTGTTGAACATTACCCGAAAAATGATTTGGCTGCAGCTATATTTATTTACTTAATACATAAAATGTTTTAAAAGTTTTATTAAATTCATTTTAGATCAGCATTCCTTAAGTGTTATTTTTCAAAACTTGTTTTTTAAGATATTGTCGGCCTAATTCAGGTATGATGATTACGAATTACGCCGACGACGTATAAAGTTAACCTAAGATTTACATTGAAGTCAAAACTAAATTACCGTACTAAAATGATTATATCAACTATATAAAATTTAAAAATGTTCTTATAATTTTTTTTTATTAAATTTTTCGTGTCTTGTTTTAGCCGCTTCACATACCACTGCTAAAATAGCATCAATCGAGATTAAAGAGACCGAATCTTCAATCTCTATAAATGGTGTACAAGTGCCAAACTCGTATAAAGATATAGATTTGACCCGTTATATAGCCAGGCTAGTGTCAAATAAACATGGCACATCGAATAAAGGAAAAACCAATTGTTCTTATTTGTATGGGAAAGACATAGAAGAACAATTGTTGGTAGACAGTTGGCTGAGTTTTGTTGTCGACGATGAAAAGAAAAATCAGGTCGAAAAACTTCAGTATTTGGATAAAAGTTTAAGTGCTACATCGACCACATCAAAATATCTGGTTGGTACGACTTTGACCATAGCCGATATTGTGGTATTCTGTTGGCTAGAAAATTTGCAAGACAAAAAAGCCATTTGCGTGTCAAACAAGCTCACTCACGTTGAAAGATGGTCACAATTCATTTCCTCTTTGCCGTCTTTCAAAAATGCCGAAGATAAAAATCAAAGTCAAACGAAAAATTCAAACCCTGACACGAAGGAACAAGGGAAATTTGTTGAACTTCCTGGAGCTGAATTGGGAAAGGTCGTCGTTAGGTTTCCGCCTGAAGCAAGCGGGTAAGTTTTCAAAAACAATAGAACACATTTATAAAGGATATTACAGTTGACAAGTAGGAACGTGTAAAATGTGTAAGTGTACCCTTAACAATGTAATTTTAGGTACTTGCACATCGGTCATGCAAAAGCCGCACTTCTTAATCAGTATTATCAGGAACAATTTAAGGGACGTTTGGTTATGAGATTTGACGATACAAATCCAGCCAAAGAAAAAGAAGATTACGAAAAGGTTTCTAGCTGAAATAAGCCAAATTAAATTTTAAGTTTAAACGTTCAATTACACTTTTTGTTGTAGGTTATTTTGGAAGACGTAAAACTACTTGAAATCAAGCCGGACGTATTTTCGTATACGTCAAATTATTTCGACAAAATGATTAGCTTGTGTGAACAAATGTTAAAAAAAAGAATGGTGTATGTCGATGATACAGATCCGGAAACAATGAAACAAGAACGAGAAAAGCGAATAGAATCGAAAAACCGCAACAATTGTAAATATTTATAAGTTTGAAAATGGATTTTAACTTAAATAATTTATCTTGTAAAGATATCACGTTTAACAAACAAATATCTTCCATTAGCTGTCGATAAAAATGTGAAATTATGGAACGAGATGCTGAGCGCGACCCCTACTGGACTGAAATGTTGTGTCCGAGCCAAAATAGACATGCTCTCGGACAACGGATGTATGCGGGATCCTGCGATTTACCGTTGTAAGCCTGAGACTCATCCTCGTACTGGAAACAAATACAAGTAAATCAAATATTTCTTAGTTGTTTCTCGTATTAAAACATGTTATACTTAAATATTTTAATTTCTTTATTTTCAATTTATAGGGTCTATCCCACGTACGATTTTGCGTGTCCAATAGTGGACAGTTTGGAAGGTGTGACACATGCTTTACGTACAACTGAATACGCCGACCGAGATCAACAGTACTATTGGTTTTGTGACGCGCTGGAATTGAACCCTCGGCCTTATGTCTGGTCGTACAGTAGATTGAACATGACCAACACTGTTTTGTCTAAAAGAAAATTAACGTGGTTTGTTGACGAAGGCTTGGTGGATGGCTGGTAAGTGGTAAATCAAATTTCTAAAGGCTAAATCGATAGATTAGTGCACACTTATCATGTCGCAGAATTGAATTTGTTCAGGAGAGCGAAACAAAGTTTCTAACTATTTGCTTTAAATTTAAATTTATTGCTATTATGAGATCAAACATTTTTCAGTGTTAGTCAGTATCAAATACTGATGGCTCATTGATATCAAAAAGTGTATTTTGGAAAAAAAGTCTACTTGTGATAAGTGTGCATTAAGCCATCAATATAACAAGTGCAAACATATTATACTCTTACGTTTAATTTTTTTTTTTTTTATAAGTCGTACATTTTACTGTTTCGTGTCAAACAAATTATTTACAATGTAATTTGTTTGTCTTTTAAAGGGACGACCCACGCATGCCTACTGTTAGAGGAGTGTTAAGGAGAGGTATGCAAGTGGAAGCTCTGCGTCAATTTATTATTGCTCAAGGATCTTCTCGTACAGTCGTTACGATGGAGTGGGATAAAATTTGGTCGATTAACAAACGTATAGTAGACCCCGTTGCTCCACGTCATACTACGGTGGAACTAAACGCATCAGTTCCGGTCTATGTTGAAGATGTTAAAGAACCGTATGTTATAAAGAATGTACAGAGACATCCAAAAAATCCTGACTTGGGCACAAAAGACGTATGGATCACTCCTACGTTGCTTATCGATTATGTTGACGCCGAGGGCTTGGCTAGTAGTGGCGTTGGAGCTAAAGTCACGTTCATAAACTGGGGAAACGTTATCGTGACTAAAATCAACAAGTAATTATTATAGAATTCTGAGTTCTTTTTTTTGTTTTTTTGTATTTGTCGTCTTCTATTTATATTTTATACCAGTTCAATTTTAAATATAACCAATTAGGAGTGTTAATATATTTTATTGATTGATTTTTAGAAATTCAAGTGGCAAGATTGAATCGATCAACATAAAAACAGCATTAAATGATACCGATTACAAAAAAACCACAAAACTTACATGGCTGCCAAAAATTGTACCTGCTGAAAACAAATCTTCCGACGTACCAGCGCTTGTACCCTGTTTTTGTGTATTTTTCAATCACTTAATAAGTAAACCTGTACTGGCTAAAGATGAAGATTTCAAACAATATGTAAGCGACTTGGAAGATCTATCGTCGTGTAAGACTCGTTTAGAAGTACCAATGTTGGGTGATCCAGAGTTGCGCAATGTGAAAAAAGGCCAAGTTATACAGCTGCAACGTCGGCCTGGTTACTTCATATGCGACACTCCCTATCAGCCGTTTAGGTATTTATACATTTATGATTTTGTTTTTTTTTATATTTAATATTATTATAGGCTATGACTTAATTTATTATTGATAAGTAGAATACATTTTACCAATATTCTTTTAAACATAATTCAAATATATTTTACACAAACATTTTTAGGATTTTGATTTTAGTGTCATTGTATTAGCATCAAAATTACTTAATGTTATTATTAAAAATACTGAAAACATTTTTGTCACACTCCAATGTACCGGGGGGTCCAAATAGGCTATTCAGAAATAGCGCTTATCTGTTGTTTACCCTGACTCATATTTTCTTCATAAATCGTAATTTCCTTAAAAATATAGAAAATGTACATTGTTTGACTCGATACTATTTTTTTTTTCAGTATTCACACAAGCAAAGAATGCCCTGTAATCTTGTTTTCTGTACCAGATGGTCATACCAAGCAACAAGCAACAGTAAGTAGTGGTAATTCAGCAGCATCAGAAAAAAAAAGCAATCAAGCTCAAACTCCAAATTGTGCAAATACTACCAACCAAGAAAATGAACTTTACACTCGTGTGACCGAACAGGGAGACAAAGTTAGACAGCTGAAATCATCGGGTGCTAGTAAAGACGCTGTATCTGAAGCTGTTAAAGCGCTCTTAGCATTAAAAGCAGAATACAAACAAGCTTCTGGAAAAGATTATCAACCTAATCAGCCCCCAGCAAAATCTGCTCCCACACCGCCGACAAATGCACCTAGCACTACCAACCAAGAAGAGCAACTCTATGCTCGTGTGACCGAACAGGGAGACAAAGTTAGACAGCTGAAATCATCGGGTGCTAGTAAAGACGCTGTATCCGAAGCTGTTAAAGCGCTCTTAGCATTAAAAGCAGAATACAAAAGTACTGTCGGTAAAGAATATCAAGCTGGTGCTCAAACTTCTAAACCTCAATCAGCGCCACCATCTCAGAAAAATGTCGGAAAATCAGATAAAAAAGTAGACCAAAAGAATTAACAAGAAAAATCAACAGCTTCTGCAAACGCCAGTGAGGCCGGTGTGAAGAAAATTACTCGGTTAGGATTAGAAGCCAAGAAGTTTGTAGATTTACCTGACTGGTATTCTCAGGTGTTGACTAAAGGAGAGATGATTGAGTACTATGATGTTAGCGGTTGTTATGTATTAAGACCATGGTCGTTCGGTATTTGGGAGCAGCTACAAAAATGGTTTGACAATGTTATCAAAAGGCAATTGGGCGTGCGCAATTGTTACTTCCCAATATTTGTGTCGAAAGCGGTTTTGGAAAAAGAAAAAGCGCACATAGAAGATTTTGCACCAGAGGTAAGAGATTTATAAAAAACACTTTAAATTTTATACCCATAACCACCTTTAACAAATTATAATATACAATATTATAAATTATAATATTACTGTTTAAATACAGTGATATGTTAAGGTTATATATTGTTCTTAATTATAAAGACAACGATTGTTTCAATTCATTGTGTTTAATAGTTTCGTTGTATGTTTAAAAATTACTATAGGTAGCATGGGTAACAAAATCTGGCGATACAGAATTACAAGAACACATTGCTATCAGACCTACTAGTGAAACTGTTATGTATCCAGCATTTGCAAAATGGATTCAATCCTACAGAGATTTGCCTTTGAAGTTGAACCAATGGAATAATGTAGTGGTACGTATATGATAAAAGAAAAAAATGTTATTGCGTCTCAATTTTGTTGACAAATTAAATTGAGAGAATAATTCGAATGTTAATAATGCAATTATTAAAATAATTTAAACCCATTGAAATCATTGAAATTGTCCTAATGTTTTCTTTTAGCGCTGGGAGTTCAAACATCCTCAACCGTTTTTGAGGACTCGCGAATTCTTATGGCAAGAAGGTCATCATGCGTACGCAACCCAAGATGAAGCCGAACGGGATGTACTCAAAGTCTTAGGTAAATCATAATCGTCAAAAAGGAAATGGTCTTACAGCAATGATTTCTTTTCAAAAAAAAATACTGCAACATTGTCGTTGGACAGTATTGAACTGTCGAGTGTCATCGTTTCGGAAAGAAAAGCGCTTCTTGTTAACCCGTGACAAATAACTTGAGAAATTTGATTTGATTGTAGAATTTTATGCCAATGTGATGTTTTAGATTTCTATAAACAAGTGTACGAAGACTTGCTTGCGGTACCCGTGGTGCCAGGGAAAAAAACCGAAAAGGAGAAGTTTGCTGGCGGCGTATTTACCACCACCGTCGAAGCCTACGTTCCGGCGAGCGGTAGAGCCATTCAAGCGGCCACCTCACATTACTTGGGAACGAATTTCGCACGAATGTTTGATGTTCAGTTCGAGCATCCAGACACTCATCAGCCTGAGTACGCTCATCAAATATCTTACGGCATGACGACACGGACCATTGGAGTGATGGTGATGGTGCACGGCGATGACCGTGGTCTTCTGCTGCCTCCCAAAGTCGCAACGTTCAGGTAACGGAAAACAATGGGATTGTTTATGTATTATAGTTGTTGTTGTAGCTGGACGGATTGGTTTGAACTTGATAACAATTGATTTCAGGTCATTATCGTACCGTGTGGCGTTGGCGCCAGCACAGAGCCGAGCGTCAAAGATCGACTGTTGAATTTGTGCGATACCGTGAAAAACGCACTCTTGGGAGATCAAGATCCGGTCCCGTCTCCAAACAGTATTCGAGCGGAGACCGACTTGAGGGATAATTATTCACCCGGTTGGAAATTCAACCACTGGGAATTGAAGGTACTATAAATGTAAAAAAAATGTTTTCTCATGTTTGTTAACACTTTGTGTTTGTTTTTTTTTTTTGTAGGGAGTTCCGCTCAGAATTGAAATCGGACCTAAAGACATGGAAGCCGGCCGTCTCATTAATGTAGAATATTCGTTACCAATACAGTGTCTGCAAAAAATCTTTTAGATTATTATCATATCATATCTAAAAGTTTTTTGCACATACTATACTAATAAGATTTTCCTTGCAGAATTTCGCTGTGGTCATTAATTTGGCTTTATAGTACACTCGACGAAATAATGTACTTGTATTGTATAAATTTAATAATAGCATTAAGAGCATTTTGAGTTGTTGGCTACAAAAATAGGTATTAACCAGTAATAAAATAAATTCCGGCGGTAATAAATAAGCAAACATACACAATCGTGTAAATCATGGCGTAGCTAATATATTATTATATTATGTGCGTGCATTTAAAAATAATAATAATCTAAAACTCACCTTAACGCGGCCCTTTTTTCATAGCATTCAAGAGCAGACTTGGGCGGCAGTTTTTTCCAGGTCGTGGACGATGCACAAATGAACTCTGTGTACAATAAATGTATGTAGCTGAACCCTCTACCCTCGAACAGCTTCATTGATCGCCACCACAAGGGAGATTTATTATAATAGGTACATACCCACTAGGGGAGCAGCTGCTATTGCGCAGAACAGATCAGAACAAAGTACAATGACTCGCCGATTCCGTTTGCAGTCTGGCCAAGGTTTACCGAAGGGTTTTAGGGGACGGTGTGACAGTAGACAACAAATAGGATAATTTGGAGTTGTTTTTCTTTTGACAAAACATAATTATACAAAATAAAATCAAACTGACATTAAAATATGGCAAAAGTTGCTTTCTAGATGACCTGTACAGTTTATGGAAAGTACTTATACCGAGAAATTCTTTAGAATAAATATTTAAGTCTTGTTCTATGCTTTCTCGTTTTTATTGAAAAGTGATGTGTTACCAGAGTCTCCGTAGTCACATTGGCTTAAATACAGATAGCGAACATGAAAAAAAAAACAGTAAAACTATGCCCCGACCCCACTGTACCAGTTTTTATTTTTTTGCAAGAACATTGTGGGCCAAATAGCCCATATACAGTGTCATGTATTTGTTAATTTAGTTGGAATAGTCAACGAATAATATTTCAATCGTTTGTACTTTATAGTTTAATTTATAATCGCTTATTCTCAATAAAATTAATATTTATGTATTATATACTTCCATTAGAGCAAGCTCTTACTAACTATTTATACTTCATAGACTATATTATTCTTTCAAACCTCTATTATACTTCTATTTTACTAGATTGACAATTTACAAATCTAATTTGGGTTTTTTTCACAAAGTAACAACCCGATTTTTTTTTAAATCCACTGCTTTTAAATAATTTTCAACTTATAACACCGTTTCGCTCGAATTCGGTTTTTTATGTGTGTGTGTTAGTGTGTAAGCTTTTTCTAAGAGCTTGGAAAATCGATGGTTACACTAGTATTAAATCGTAAGCCGACAAAACAGATATATAGTACTAGGATTTGTATACACAGATGTAATAATACGTTGTTTTCAACTGCTCTATCATTTGACTATTGGCAAAAACAAAATATAATATATTTCATAAATCCCGCGTACTGAACACCTACAGAAAACGACTACGTGTTTAACAGTTAGCCATTAGTATACGTTGTCCCTTTTGTGTTGCAAAACTTGGAACTGTTTTCATTCTTCAAGCCTTTTTTTTCTAAAACAAGTACTCTAGTAGGTTACCTATTATTTGAAAAATAAAAATGTATTCGAAAACTATGATACTGTTTTTCAGCTTGGCATTGTACTTATTGGAATGTCAGGGTGCACAGCCTACTCCAGAACAACGTGTAAGTATATTGAACAATAAACATTTATGATTAATAGAAAACATCAAGATTTTATCGCCTCCATTTTCGTATCAAAGAGTCTTTTTACTGTTTACTTATTAACAGTTATTAATAATAATAATAATAATCCACATAATATGACTGTCAGCTTGGCGTTTTTATTTCGCTAATGAAGACTTAGTTTTATAGGTAAATTATATTAATATACATTCTTATTTTGAAAACAATAGGAAATAATAAGTAACATAATCTGGGAAAATGTTGGCCAAGAAGGCACAGGCTATGAAGGATTAAAAGATGTATTAATAAAAGTAGTCGCTAAATTAAAATTATCCATAGAGTTCCCTGGTAAGGATGAGTTGCTGGTGGAATCAAAAGGTAAATTCAATAAACATGTTGAGTAAAATGTTCAAAAACTATCGAAGAGACATTTTTTAAATATTCAATTTATTTCTTTAAAGGTTATTGAAAAAAAATTATATTTTGTAATTTCAGAATATGTTGATAGTTTACTCCATGAATACACATTGGAAGAAGTTATAAGCGTTGTCAAAGATTTTGTAGACTCCGAAAGTTTAGCATACGATGGTACCGTACAAAATTGCGTGGTAAAAAAAAACTATGATACTATATTACATATAAAAGACTTGTGTGATTGTTTGTGCTTCCCATCGGTAAAAACATTGTGATATTCATAGTAGTCGATTTAGTGAATGACTTTTTTACGCATAAAAAAATACTAAATAACAGAACCGTTTTTGGATGATTCCTTGCCGATTTTACACCAGAAGGAAAAAACTTAATTGAAAAAAATTTAATATTTCCTAATAAGCAGTTTACAAATTAGCATCAACGGGTCTATTTAAAAGTGAATGTATCCGAGTAAGCCAATCAGTGGCGCAACCAAGGGGGGGGTCCCGGGTCCAGACCCCCCCTTGAGTATTTCTAAAGTGAAAAATTGGGAAGGTAATTTTAGTTATTGTCTAATTATATTTTACAGTAAACACTATTTATTTATTTCAGCAATATAATAGTTTAGTATTGCCTGCTTTGCAGCAGATAACAAATCATTATCACATATTGAAACCGTGGTATAAGGTCTATGATATCACGTCATAATCATTGATTAATATAATATAACAAATAACCATGATTGTATACATTGACATAAACGTGTTTACGTTTATGGCAATCACTTATCGCAATAATATTTAACCTACTATTATCAAACAACAATTTAATTTTCATCTTAACTAAACCCTATCGGCAGTCGGTTAATATAAAATTATGAAACGTATAAATTATTTTTTTAAAAAATCAGATTCATCAGAATCAAATCCTAAAAATTCTAAACTTACCACTAGTGATGTTCAAACTTCTAATACAGAAACAAAGGCTGTAGTCGATCATAGCATTTTCGATATTAGCATATATGTCGGTAAAAAATTGACCGATGCTGAAAGAATTAATTATCTAGAAAACATATACATTCCAGGTAAGAATTTTTCATTTCCTTCTACTGAGCATGGCAAAAAACTATTAAAATTTCAGTATAGCTGGCTAGAAAAATGGAATTGGCTTGCCTATAGTAAAGTAAAAAATGGCGCTTATTGTAAATATTGTGTGCTTTTTTCTCAATCAAAAGGTGGTAAGGGTAGTCAGCCGCTAGGTCAGCTTTGCACAGAAGCTTTTAACAAATGGAAACACGCTGTAGAAAGGTTTAATAACCATGAAAAAGCGAATTATCATCAAAATAGTGTAATCGATTTTCAATCAATTACTGCAATCATTACAGGAAAATCTGACTCTGTTTATCATCAACTAAATAAAGCTGAAAAAATTCAAAAAGAAAACAATCGAAAAATTATTGTTCCAGTAATTGAATCGGTACTTCTATGTGGACGACAAGGCATCGCACTTAGAGGTCACCGTGACTCTGGAGTCCTTAAACTTGAAGATCCATTAATAAATGAAGGTAATTTTCGGGCATTATTGAGATTTTTCCTTAAGGCAACTGTAAAATCTGGTGATGAAAGTTTTTTATTAGCTAGAGAAAATTGTAGTAAAAATGCACAATACATAAGTTGGAAAATACAAAATGAAATTGTAAGCATCTGTTATGAAATTATTTCATCAAAAATTGTAAAAAGAATTAATGAAAGTAATTTTTTTTCAATAATAGCCGATGAAACAGCTGATATATCGGGTATTGAACAGTTTGCTCTATGTGCTCGTTATTATGATAGTAAAAACAAAAATATTCGTGAAGATTTTTTGAAGTTTGTTCCGGTATATGATGTAAGTGGAAAAAGTTTAGCAAATCATATAATTACTGAGTTAAAAGAATTAAATATCGAAGTAAAAAATCTACGAGGTCAAGGTTACGATGGGGCGGCAAGTATGAGTGGGAAATTTAATGGAGTTGCAGCTTTAATAAAAAAAGAACATCCAAGAGCATTATATGTGCATTGTAGTGCCCATAATCTTAATCTGTCTGTCTCAAATGCATGTAATATTCAAGGAATAAGGAATACTTTGAATACAATAGAAGCATGTTATAATTTTTTTAACACTCCGAAGAGACAACAGTTTTTTTCAACACATTTAGACGAATTAAAAAAAAATGAATCTTCATCTTCAAAAGAAAAACTGAAAAGACTATGTCCTACTAGGTGGATTGAGCGTTACAACTCAATTGAAACATTTTATGAATTTTTCCCTGCAATTTTAAATTGTTTAGAAGAAATAATTTTGTGGAACGATAGTGATACATCAAGTAAAGCAAATCATCTTCTATTAGCTATACAAGCATCAGAATTCAACGTAGCCCTAACTATTCTGAATTATATTTTTCAATATACTTATTCGCTTTGTAAATATTTACAAACCAAAAATATTGATCTATCGGAAGCTATGGAACACATAAGTTTAGTAAAAAACCAATTAATGTCTATAAGAGAAAACGTTACTCTTGAATTTAACAAACTATATAATGATCTTAATATAAGATTAAATGATTTTGAAATTACAATTAAAATTCCTAGATTAGCAAAGCGTCAAAAACACCGCATGAATATCCCAGCAAAAGATGCTGAAGAATATTTTAAAATAACTTTATTTATTCCATTTCTTGATTCGTTCATTCAACAACTCAATGATCGTTTTATGAATCATAAAAACATTATAAGTGGATTCCAAATGTTAATAAAGTGTTCAACATTCAATGAAGAAAGTCTTAAAGATCTTGTTGAATTTTACGGCGATGACGTTGATAATTTTGATCTTGTAAAATCGGAAGCTTTATTGTGGAATCGTTATCTAAGTGATAGTAACATTCAATTAAAAAATGCAATCGACGTATTAAATAAATGCAACCCAGATTTTTTCCCAAACATTTTCAAGCTTTTGCAAATACTCGTCACACTCCCTGTAACATCTTGCGAAGCTGAAAGGTCATTTTCCACACTCAAACGCATCAAAACTTTTTTAAGAAACTCTACAGCAGACACAAGAATAAATGGACTAGCTGCTCTCAATATCCACTACGATATAAATGTACAATCCGAAGAAATAATAAATCGTTTAGCGACTTCAAAGCGCCGTTTGGACTTTATTTTATAAATTAATATATTTTACTTTTTATTATTTATACATTAACACAAAAAAAATTAAATTTATTATTAACATGATTATTTATGATTACATTTTTTGTATTATAATTTTGGACCCCCCCCAGGGTTTTTTTCTGGTTGCGCTACTGAAGCCAATACAGTGGGGTCAAGGCATAACGGATCAAAGCATAGTGTGACCGTTTACACTCTGCAGGAATAATTATAAATAAAAATGTTAAAATCACTTTCAAACAAACGCTTTAGTACTAATTTTTAAACTGTTTACACTGTGCTTGGTTTGGACTTGGACGTGACGTGGAAATACTGATTCGCATCGAGGCGTTTATTTGAAAGTGATTTTATCACTTTCAGCTATAATAATTTCTGTACACCCTGTGACCTCCTCGTCCCACTTTGCCCTGACCCCACAGTATTGACTTTTTTATTGTTAAAATTTAAAAAAAATACAAATGATCCTTTACAAATAAAAGCAAAAAAAAAAAAATAACCTAATGGGGTATTATATTTACACGCGTTGCGGTTACTCCCATTTGGATATCTTGACTGGTTCGCCAACGTTTCAAAACACTTCCATGTTCCTTCTTCAGGGCTCAGTAAATATTATAAATAGTTTTTGAGTTTTTTATGTTTTTTAAAACTTTAATCCCCCCCCCCCCCCCAGATACCAACTAGATGATATTTATAGAGTTGCTTAAAAAATCCCCCATCATTGTAAAACCAATAGCATCGAAGCTAAACTCTATTGATCCTAATATGACAAAAAAACTCTTTAACTACTATAAAACTGGTGTTATAATGATAAAACAATCACAGCAAGTCGTTAATGGTGGTTTTGCAAAAGAACTATTAGTTTTTTCTGTAAAATTGAATATATATTTAAATGTTTTCTTGTTGTTTTGTAGAGAAGGGCAACATCCATTTTCGGGTCACTTGAAAGTTTTATACGTTATGAAGAATTAGAAGATATAATTGGAGTGATAAAGCACAAATTTAAAGTTACCAAACACTTCCCTACTTATCAAGAACATAAATCGGCGTTATCAAGTAATTAACATTATAATATAATATTCGATAAATGCGTTGTGTAAAATGTTCATAACCACTGAAGAGACATTTAAATATTTGAGTGACCTTTTTTTTGCTGGCGTACAAAATACAAATAGAATCATGCGAGATACGCGTTCAGCTTTTTTAAAACATTTTTTTAACCTTTCTTCAATAATTCAACAATTTGAAATAAAAATGTTTTGCCCATGTAACACATTAATATTGTCATCTTATTTTTTGCTATTAAGTTGGCCCGATTCGTTTGTTTAAAAATTGTTTAATATTTTGTATTTTCAGACCGCGCACACTATACTGTGGATCAAGTTGAAAACATAGTTATTGAAAAACTATTTTCGATTTAAGGGTTGGACTATATTTTTAACTGTTTTTAAATTAGTGCATGTCACATACGATTAATTTAGTTTTGTTTGATTATCTAATTATTTTGATCTTGTATTTCGTTAGTGCACTAATTAATATATGTATAAGTACTACAGAATTATAAAAAAAATTTAAAAAAAATTAAGACATTATTTTTTTTTTGACATTGTCCATGGATATGTCTTACGGCTGTAGGTCATTCTGAAAACAGTACTGATATCATTGTGGATTATGGAGGAGTATTAAGGAGGTGAATTAATAGAGATAGTGGATTAGAGATACTAGATTGCATATCCAAGTATTCATGTGTCCGCATGAAGTATGGATACTCTTAACTCTGAATTTACTCAGTTTGTATATGAAACTGAATTATTATTGTATATAATGTTGTTTTTTTCCATAGGTAGGTAATATCCTCTTATAGGTACAACAAATATTTGGCTCGACAATTAAACAGTACTAAAGAGAAAAATATGTAAGGTTACATTATTAATAATAACATGATTTTAAACGATAAATATAAAATGATAGAGAAAAAAAAACAACCAGAGAGTGCGTAAAACTAAAAGAAATTAATAATATAAACTTTAATTAAACTGAAAAGCCAGAGCTCTTAATAAAGGAAAGAATTGCAAGAAAGACAGAAACGGGACGGTTGGATATAATTCTTTTTGGTTACTTTTTAGTAGGTATAAATAATAAAATTAATTAAGAAGTCCTGCCACGAATAAAAATTAAAAATACACAAGTTTTTATTTCAAAATGTTTTACATTTTATTGTCATGTATTATTTTTTTTCTTAAATGTTCTCAACAATATGAATGTTAAAATAGTAAATTTTTTCAACTGAAATCATTAAGCAAAATGAATACAACTCATTTTTTTACATTTTATTATTTTTAATCACTTTTTAGGAGGAGGAGGAGTGGCCGAGTGGGTAAGGCGGCAGTGTGTTAGCGCTCACTATCGCCGGTTCGACACTCGGTCACAGGCACTCCGTTTGCTGGGCGAGCAATTGTCCGGTAAAAAGGAACCGCCATCCCCCTCTCCGGCGACGGATTGACGACCCGTCCCGGAAGCGAATTCGTCAAGAAACCATCTTGATGGCAGCGTTGGGCCTTAAAGGCCCGTTAAGCTTGATGGTTTGGTTTTTTTAATCACTTTTTAAATAGGTATGTTTAGATATATGTATATTTGAATAATTTCAAATACTGAATAATAAAATATTTTTTTTTTTACTGATTCAATCGTTATTATTTTATTTGAAATCAGTTTCACAATATTAGTTTGTTTTACAATATAAATCTTGCTATTAATAAAACAAATTTTATTGTTTATATAAGAGCTATTACAAACTACATTTTTTTATATGACCGATAAAATATATTTATAATAATGTTAAAAGTGTGTAAAACAGATCCGTAATCACTTGAGCCAAAA
This sequence comes from Adelges cooleyi, assembly GCF_023614345.1. Classification (NCBI taxonomy): domain Eukaryota; kingdom Metazoa; phylum Arthropoda; class Insecta; order Hemiptera; family Adelgidae; genus Adelges; species Adelges cooleyi. The sequence goes on along the minus strand of NW_026096131.1, from coordinate 27,362 downwards.
AAATAATGATTTCTAAGTGAAAACCGTGATAAACATATAAGTAAATGAAAAATAAAATATTTAAATCATAAAATATTAAAATACCTTTTAGTGTCATGGTGTCAGTGTACGTTGTGTTGCCAATAGTCTATTATTCTAAGGGGCAGTCCATATATCCCAATACACCGTCCATTTTAATTCTGATTCTCAGCTGGTTTCTCACTACGTTAATTCTAGAACACAAATCACATTTACAAAAATTAAAAAAGAGCTTATAGTTAATTTATTAAAATGACTTAAGCCTGAGTTTAAACATATACAAATTATACACGAGTGTAGGCAAAGATTTATTACAGAAACCCAGAAGTTTTAACTTTGAATCACATCGATTGTAGCATGTTTACACTTATTACGGTATAAGTGTAGTAAAAGAACTCATAGTTAATTTATCAAAATTAATAATCTACGCTTATTCTGTAATAGGGAACAACAATTAAAATTGTAGAAATTTTAATTAGTTACAGCTAGTATAAAATAACTCATACTCTTAATGGCCATACCTAATCACTGTTTTACTCCACCTAAAAATAAAGATGTATTTCAATTTTGCTATAATCATCTATTCCCTGCAAATCACCCAAGTCAAGTATGTTTAATCTTAATTTAATGAATTATAGTCAAAGTTAGACTATTTTAAACTATGGCTTATGAATATCAGGAATCCTAAAAATAAATTAGTAAGTAGGCGTAAGTGGGAATTAAGTTAAATTTCTAAAGTAATGAAGTTTTTTGTGGTTGGTGTAAAATTTCATGACTTGTGTTGAAATGACTAATTCAATTAGAACTCTCAATTAACAAAATTATTACTTATACTAGAGCTTCGCTCTAGTTGGGGGCTCCATCCCCAGGCCCCCGAGTCGGGCGGGTAGGTCACAGATTCCCGGTACTGTACCCGGCTACGCCGGGCACGCTCACGTCCCCTCGCTGCAAAGTATTTTCGGGGAGGTCACAGATTCCGAGGGGGGTGCCCGGCTGCGCCGGCCACGGTATGTGGAAGTCAGTGCACAGCGGTTCCTAGGGGGGTGCCTGGCTGCGCCGGCCACGGTGTCGAGCCATCGCAATACGTCTTAAAGGAATGACGTTATAATTCATGGTACCTATAGGCTGTATCTAGTAATCAGAATTCATACCTAGTTATGGACAAATATTTTGCAAGCTAAGTACTGATTAAGTGTAGAGTAAGTCTAGCTATGTATCTGTAAATTTTTTAAATTTTAAATTGAAAAGAATAGTCTAGAAGTTAGACGGTTAATAAATATCAAGTGTCCGGTGTTGCTTACTTGGGTTGTTACCACTTTTACCAATTTTTATAAACTACCAATGTCCAGTTCCTTATCAGCGGGCGGAATTCGTGTTGAAAACTGATAAGGACGGCAGGTCTCCGAGTGTTTTAGCATTCGCTCGCTCGGCGCCGTCGCTTCGCTCCGCCAACTAAAAATATCCTAGGTTTGTAGGCTACAGTCTATGAAGAGGTAACAGGTTTAAAATTAAGTTTAAATTAAAATTTTAAAAAGTTAAAGAGACTTGATAAGAAGCTGGCCATTGGGAAAAAGTGTATAATGGAAATTGTCTTTGGTAAAAGTTGTTATATTATAGACCACGTCATCAATAAAGGCCGGTGTCATCCCGCTTAACTTTATGAGTTGAAAACAGATAAAAATGTCTAGAGGACAGTCAGCTAAATGTCTGTTAGAGTTTGCCTTTGTGAAACAAAATTTGTTTAAACGTAGTATGTTATATGTCTGTACACAGCGGTTCCGGGGGGTGCCCGGCTACGCCGGCCACGGTGTCGAGTCAGCTCACTACGTTTTACAGTATACCGTTATAATTCATAGTACCTTTATCCAGTAATCATAGTTCATACTTAGTTTCGAAAAAGTGTTTTGCAAGCTAGGTACCGGTTAACTGTAGTGCAAGTCTAGCTATCTGTCAGATCAGAAATGTCCTACTACTAAAGCGAGTGTGCTACTTGCTTAAAGTACAATTATTTTTTTTTTAATTTGAATTGTTTGAGGTGTTGTTTACTTCACGGGCTTGGTAATAGCTATGGTTAAAAATAGATAGAAATGTTTAGAGGTCAGTCGGCTATGTGTCTGATATGGTGTTCCTATGTGCAACAAAACTTTTTCAAACGTATACGTTATATGTCTAGATATTGGTTGAATTAAAATCCTTATTTGTTCAGAAATCACCGTCTATGCCATTATTCGGTAATGACGTACTGTACGTTTAGAATGTAACCAACAGCATAATGCATTAAATATGTATATTAAAGGTCTGGTGGTTTAACAGAAGTTCATAAGTGTTTAAGAATTCAAGAGTAAATCACAAAAATGAAATGTCTAGTTTATATTAAAACTTAAAAGGGAAAGAAGTGAAGAGTGATAAATACATTATTATTCATCGGCTATTTGGCAGAGCTTATAAAAATGTCCAAAGAGAGGTTAAATGAAATGTCTCGATGCAAATCTTTTAGTTTTTGGATCTGGACCTTTAATGCTAAAGGTACTTTGATACTTAAGGTCTGACGTTTGTTGGTTGTTAGAAGTTTAAAAGTGTGGAAGAATGATATGTTCGTGTGACGGTTACTTGGGAACTCAAGAGTACAAAACATGAATGAAATGTCTGAAATAATTTGTAGCAAATATTTTTGATTATTCGAGTGTCCGGCGGTGATTATAAAAACGGTCAGAGTACAAAATAATAATAATAATAATAATATTCAGTGCATAAAATACCTAAATTATTTGATACTTATCCAGACATATTTTATACAAAATAGATAAATTGATATATACATTAATACTTTTTTAAGTAAACCATGAGAGGTATAAATCCATATGTTGATATATTTTTAGATGGCAAACCAACAATTGTAGGATGAATTGTTGATAAATGATAATAATCAAAAATTTTTAAATAATTTTATTTTTCATTATGTAGTATCAATTTATGTAAAAATGCATTTATTCGTTGGTTGAATAAGTATTATAAAGCCAGGGAGTAAAAACTGGAATGATTACAATAGCATAAGATGCTATGTATGTTGTTATGTATAATGTGATTAAAATAAATTAGATCATATAATATAGTTCTTTCTTATTAGAGCGGAATGAACACATAGATATTTTATGTCAATAATGTATATAAATTTAAGCACACAAAAGTAGCCCCAGGTGTAAAAAACTAAAAATCGATTGTTTTTAGATCCGAACAATTTTTATTCAGTGCATCGAATATACTATTATTATTATTTAAAAAAATATTTTTCATTTTATATATATATTATTATTTTAACAACAGTAAACTTTTTTGAAATTAATCCATGTATTATGTTATTTTTAGATAGGTATATACATGTTTTTTTACTAAATAATTTACAATAATACTTCCTAAAAAAAAAATTATCTGGAAAGTGAAATCAGATACATGATTTAAAAAAGTAAAGTTATATGTTTGTCAATTTCAAAGAATACAAACTATATTTTCAACTTTAACAACAATTATTAGATTTTTTAGCTTGAATTGTTGATTTCCACATAGCTTACCTACGATGTCTGAATTTTCCAAAGTTAAAATATTAAAACCACAAATTAAGTCAAAAAACAATTTTAAAAACCCTAAACGGTTAGTGATAGTACTCGATAGTGATCATACATATTTATATAGGTAAATCATCCTACTAAATGAAATAATTAAAATGTATTCAAATAATGCCAATTTAACGTGAAATAATATATCATTAAAAAAAAATATATAAAAAAACTAAAATAATTTGTATTCTATGTAGTGATCATAATTGTACAGCTTTAACAAAAAAATGTGAAATAATTAATGTTTTAATTATTTGTACATCAGTATCGTATGTGTGTGCACGTTTAGAAACTAAAGCGTTAAGAGAAGTCGGTTAAGACACTGTAAAATTAAAAAAAAACTGTCAATTTCAATTAGGGTTGAGTATAGAGATTAGATAGGCACTAATTATTAAAAAATACTTCATAAATAACAAAAAATCAACTTCTGCGGTGTAAGTTCTCTGATGGCCGCAGGCAAATTAATCGGTAACGGCATAGGATAACAGTCTGTAACCGATGGTAACAATAATAACTACTTATTGTATTAATTAAAGACAGAGTAGATAGAAGTAGCAATCAATCTTCTAAACGGACACGCGTCGGTTATGATTTCACTATAGTATTGGCCTAAAACTAATAATTTACATATTTATAAAATAAGTCAGTAAGTTATTTAATTGAAAATAAATAGTAGATAAATATGTCAACAAATTTTTCCACAAAAAATATGAAATGTATCGTTATCACCACGCACAGCGGTTTGAAAAAGATAAGAATTTTGTACATCTAATTAATTTGATAATTTGGTTTAAGCAAAATGTAATATACTACTATACTATATATTATTATATATATTCTAAATCTAAAAAACGTACCGATATCCAACGACGCATATTAATAGGTAATGTTTGCACACCGGGAAACACGTCGATTTCTCTTGAACGAAAACCGTGAGCGAATTACGGACAAATATGTAATTAATAATAACTATTATACGTTTAATATATAATTGTATATATATAATATAACAAACTACAAAGACAAAAATTCACCAAAAAAAACAAAACGCCGTTCGCCGTTTTTAATTTTTATTACTATATATATGATAACGTTTGACACACCGGGAAACACTATTGAATAAAAAACCACGTATGACAATGAACAACAGTGTAATTAATAATAATAATAATAATTTTACGTTTAATTTAATTTAAAAAAAGTACAAACTCGGCAAAAAAAACAACACACGCCGTCACCGTTATTATTTGATACGATAACGTTGTGACATGATAAAAACGCTCACCAACGCCACGCGCTGCCTAAGCCGCTTCAGATGCTTGTGTTATGAGCGAGATGTATTATATGAATCCCATAGAAGAGACGATTAGGGGACTGGCGGGACGTCGGCTATTTGAATTGACATTTTATATATTAGATGGTGTATTAAAACTTATCAATTTTCATTTTGAATATTTTTCCAAGTTCAGCAAGTCCATTTACAGATTTAGAGAAATCTATGGCCCAAAATAACAGTAAACTAGTTTTATCATCCCTATAGTCGTAGATAGCGCTTCTCACTTTGTAAGTCTAAATGTTAATATCAGTACTTACACAGCTACTTCAAGATAATCAGATTTAAAGAGCAAACGGCACAGCGCTGATCTGGAAAGTGGAAAATACTTTTCGCTGATATGTAAACGCACAACGAATAATAATTAATAACTTTAAAAGAAAACCTAAGTGTCACCAGTGTGCTATTAATCCTTTTGATTATCTAATATGTCATATGTAAACGATTTATAGCAAACGCCATACTAGTAGGAATTTAAAAGAAATCACACATTAATAGAACATATGAGGCACGTGTACAATGTTTATATAATAATTTACATCATTACACATTCTTAAAGAATCATTAAAGCCATTTTGGTTGTTTCAATATCTTAAGCACGCTTTGACACTGCAGCAAAAATAATTACAAAATTATTCTCTACCATTTTTTGTGTAAAGTCACTAAAATAATAAGTTTTTACAATAATATAAGTTACACATATCGTTTTGACATTTGTTACTTGCTAAAAAACCTAAAATTTTATACAGATTAATAAATACAATTTTCAATAGCTAGATCAGGTTCTGACGTAGAATTTTCACTACCAATGTAGGTTGTGCTATAAATCCTTTTGATTATCTAATATGTCATATCTAAACGACTTATAGCACACGCCATACCAGTAGGATTTTAAAAGAAATCACACATTAATAGAACATATGAGGCACGTGTACAATGTTTATATAATAATTTACATCATTACACATTCTTAAAGAATCATTAAAGCCATTTTGGTTGTTTCAATATCTTAAGCACGCTTTGACACTGCAGCAAAAATAATTACAAAATTATTCTCTACCATTTTTTGTGTAAAGTCACTAAAATAATAAGTTTATACAATAATATAAGTTACACATATTGTTTTCACATTTGTTACTTGGTAAAAACCTAAAATATTGCTATAAATCATTTGGAATATCTAATACATCATATCTAAACGATTTAAAGCAAATGCCATACTAGTAGGATTTTTGAAGAAATCACACAACGAGCCATTTTTGTTATTTTAATTGCTTAAGCACGACTTGACTCCGAGGCAGAATGTTCTCTACCAATACAGTGTTTGTGAAAAATCGTTCTGATTATCATAAAATATCATATCTAAACGTTTTTCACAGACACGGTACTAAGAGGATTTGTTTAGTAAATTTTCTTCGCTGTGGATATGTTTTTCTTGTAGACATCTACTGAAGACAACTTCTTCGATTGCTCACGCACAATTTTTAGGTTCAAAGTAGAATGTTCTCTACCCATACACTGTATGTGAAAAAGCCTTTGGACTATTTTAATATATCACATCTAAAAGTTTTTCACAGACAGTATACGAATAGGATATTTTAGTCGATTTTCGCTGTGAACATTTCTTCAGTTTGGCAGTAACCTGTACACAGTAATAATACGTTAATGCGAATATTTAGCACTTGATGTAGCCAGTTCAACTCACCTCCTAACCTTTCTTTTACATATTAGTAAGGTTTTTCTTGTAGACATCCACTATAACTATTTCTAGGCTTTTAGTAACCTGGATGAAGAAATAATATACTATGGAACACACGAGGCAAGTTATAATGTTTCTGAAACAAATCAAAAGAATCATTAAATCCAATCTAGTTATTTCTTCAATTGGTCAAGCACAATTGGTGTCTGAAGTCTCTAAAATTACAAGTTTTTACAATCATACATTGTTTTGACATTTATTACTTGGTAAAAACCTAAAATATTATACAGATTAATAAATAAAGTTTACAATAGCTAGATCAGGTTCTGACGTAGAATGTTCAATACCAATGTAGCATGTGCTATAAATCCTTTTGATTATCTAATATGTCATATCAAAACGATTTATGGCAAACGCTATACTAGTTGGATTTCTAAAGAAATGACACATTAATAGAACATATAGGGCACGTGTACAATGTTTATATAATAATTTACTTCATTACATATTCTTAAAGAATCATTAAATCCATTTTGGTTATTTCAATATCTCAAGCACGCTTAGACACTAAAACAAAAATTATTACAAAAATATTCTCTACCATTTATTGTGTAAAATCACTAAAATAATAAGTTTTTACAATAATATAAGTTACACATATTGTTTTGACTTTTGTTACTTGGTAAAAAACCTAAAATATTATACAGATAAAAAAATAAAATTTTTAATAGCTAGATCAGGTTCTGACGTAGACTGTTCACTACCACTATAGCGTGTGCTATAAATCATTTTGATTATCTAATATGTCTTATCTAAACGATTTAATGCAAACGCAATACTAGTAGGATTTTTAAAGAAATCACACAATGAGCCACTTTTGTTATTTCAATTGCTTACGCACGACTTGACTCTGAGGCAGAATGTTCTCTACCAATACACTGTATGTGAAAAAAACTATTGGATTATCTTAATATTTACATCTAAAAGTTTTTCACAGACAGCATACGAATAGGATTTTTGTAGTCGATTTTCGATAATGCGAATATTTATTTGTTCTTTTTCTATTGCTCACATACTTTTTTACCGCCGAATATTCTCTACCAATACAGCGTTTACGAGAAACGTTAGGATATTATTATATGTCTTACCTAAATGTTTCTTGCACACGCTATAATAGTAGGATTATTTTTAAACTTCTCCTATAAATATTTTCTTGGCATCTCAACAATCTGAACAAAAAATGAAACATTATAGGGTACACACCAGACACGTGAATAATGTCTTTGGACAGTAACAAATTACACTATTACACATTTTTATAAACAAGTCTAAAAATATATTAAATCCAAAGTCAAGTAAGCACTACTTCTCACTTGTGGTTAAAATTGTTTTAGTTAATCTTTTATAAAAAATTATGTCCAATAACTACCTTTTTCAAACATCTTTCTCTATTTAGTATTATTCATTCTTCATGCACGTTTAGGCCCGAAGTAGAATGTTCTCTACCAATACAGTGTCTGCAAAAAATCCTTTGGATTTTTATCATGTCTTATCTAAATGTTTTTTGCAGACACTATACTAATAGGATTTTTCTTGTAGATGATAAGTCAAAAGCAAAAATACCTACTAAAAAAAGTAAACAAGGGACTCGATACCAATGAGCTTAGCATTTAAACATTGTTGGATAGTCCAAAAACACAAAAAACTGAAAAAAAGTTTTTATGTAACGTATAGGAAACTTAATTGGAATTTGAAGAAAGTAATTTTGAAATAACTTAAAAATATTTACTTTACATTGGTAATATAATGCGATAATTATTATTTTAAGTATAATAAAAACTTATATTTGTATTTTTTTCTTTGGTCAGAATACAATTTAAAACTTGTCATTTGTATTTGATAAACTATACATGTTAATACATTTAAAAAATATTTATAGAACTATATTTTCAATCAGAAATTAAACATTTTTTTTAAGGTATGGTTCTTTATGAAGAATTTTAATATAAAAGAAACAAGTTATGTAGGTAGTTATATTACAATTATAATATTACTGTACACAACATTCTTGTTTTCACGCAATAGTATCTCTGTGAAGTAGAATATTGTCTACCAATATATGGTCTGCAAAAAAACTTTTGGACTATTATCATGTTATTACTAAAAAAAATTTGCAGACTCTATACTAATAGGATTTTCGTTGTATAATTTTGCTGCAGTAATTTATGTGGCTATTTAGTACATCGGACGAAATAATGTATTTATTCTGAATGGAACTAGACCGCAGTAAACAATATAATAAAGTTTACAATAGTAAAGACTTTTTACACAAGTAAAAAATAAATAAAGTTAACAAGAGACTATAATCGACGGATAACGGGTAAAATGGGTTAAGTCATTTTTGACAAAAATGGGGTTGTCACCATAAAATTAAATTTTTTATTCTGAACTAATAAGGGGGTAAATTATTGCAATTTTGAACTTAACCCCCTTTACCTGAACGCAGTCGTATAAATACCAATAAACATTGTAAATACGTGAAATTTTAACATTTAAACATTTGTTGGGTAGTCTAAAAATACAAATTACTGTAATGCAATAAGTTTTTATGAAACGTAAGGGAACTTAAATAAAAATTGAAAAAAATAATTTTACATACTTATCCCTATCATAATGCTTTCACTATTGTAAGTATAATAAAAACTTATACTTGTATTTTTCCTTTATTCAGAATACAATTTAAAACTAGTTATTTATGTTAAATAAATTATAAATGTTATACTTTTAAAAAAACATTTATAATAGCTGTTTTAAATCGATTATAATAAATATTTACAATTTTTTTTTTAAGGTAGGCATGTATTTTTGTTAATCATTTTAATTTAAAAAAAAAATGTTAGGTAAGTTAAATTACAATAATTAATAATGTACACAACGTTCTTGTTTTAACCTATGCTAGTGCTATTGCACTAGTGTCTCACTAATGTAGAATATTCGTTACCAATACAGTGTCCGCAAAAAAACCTTTTAGATAATTATCATATCATATCTAAAAGATTTTTGCAGATACTATACTAATAAGATTTTCCTTGTAGAATTTGCTGTGGTCATTAATTTGGCTCTATAGTACACTCGACGAAATAATGTACTTTTATTGTATAAATTTAAAAATAGGTATTAAACAGTAATAAAAAAAATTTCACATTTTATTGAAACATTTAACGGTTTGTAAAATTTTTATTATCTGAAGTATAATAAAAACTTTTATTTGTATTTTTTTCTTTGGTCAGAATACAATTTATAACTTGTCATTTGTGATTGATAAATTATAAATTTTAATACATTTAAAAAATATTTATAGAAATATATTTTAAATCAGAAATTAAACATTTTTTTTATGGTATGGTTTTTTATGAAGAATTTTAATATAAAAGAAATAAGTTATGTAGGTAGTTATATTACAATTATAATATTGTTGTACACAACATTCTTGTTTTCACGCAATAGTATCTCAGTGAAGTAGAATATTGTCTACCAATAAAAGGTCTTCAAAAAAACGTTTGGACTATTATCATGTTATTACTAAAAAAAATTTGCAGACCCTATACTAATAGGATTTTCGTTGTATAATTTTGCTGCGGTAATTTATGTGGCTTTTTAGTACACCGGACGAAATAATGTATTTATTCTGAACGGAACTAGCCCGCAGTAAAAAATATAATAAATTTTACAATAGTAAATAGTAAAGACTTTTTACAGAAGTAAAAAATAAATAAAGTTAACAAGAGACTATAATCGACAGATAACGGGTAAAATGGGTTAAGTCATTTTTGACAAAAATGGGTAAGTTATATTACAATAATTATTAATGTACACAACGTTCTTGTTTTAACCTATGCTATTGCAATAGTGTCTCACCAATGTAGAATATTCGTTACCAATACAGTGTCTGCAAAAAATTTTTTAGATTATTATCATATCATATCTAAAAGTTTTTTGCAGATACTTTACTAATAAGATTTTCCTTGCAGAATTTCGCTGAGGTCATTAATTTGGCTTTATAGTACACTCGACGAAATAACGTACTAGTATTGTATAAATTTAATAATAGCATTAAGAGCATTTTGAGTTGTTGGCTACAAAAATAGGTATTAACCAGTAACCAAATAAGTTTTACAATTTCATTGAAACATTTAACGGTTTGTAAAAATGTTAAAGTATTTTGTTTAGTATTTGAGAGCAAATCCAAGTGCACGGTGCAAACCCGGCGGTAATAAATAAGCAAACATACACAATCGTGTAAATCATGGCGTACCTAATATAGTATTATATTATGTGCGTGCATTTAAAAAATAATAATAATCTAAAACTCACCTTAACGCGGTCCTTTTTTCACAGCATTCGAGAGCAGACTTGGGCGGCAGTATTTTCCAGGCCATGGACGATGCACAAATGAACTCTGTGTACAATAAATGTATGTAGCTGAACCCCCTACCCTCGAATAGCTTCATTGATCGTCACTACCCGGGAGATTTGTTATAATAGGTACATACCCACGAGGGGAGCAGCTGCTATTGCGCAGAACAGATCAGAACAAAGTACAATGACTCGCCGATTCCGTTTGCAATCTGGCCAAGGTTTACCGAAGGGTTTTAGGGACGGTGTGACAGTAGATAATTTGGAGTTGTTTTTCTTTTGACAAAACATAGTTATACAAAATGAAATTAAACTTACATTTAAATAAGGCAAAAGTTGCTATCTAGATGACCTGTACAGTTTATGGAAAGTACTTATACCGAGAAATTCTTTCGAATAAATATTTAAGTCTTGTTCTATGCTTTCTCGTTTTTATTGAAAAGTGATGTGTTACCAGAGTCTCCGTAGTCACATTGGCTTAAATACAGATAGCGACCATGAAAAAAAAAAACAGTAAAACTATGCCCCGACCCCACTAAACCAGTTTTTATTTTTTTGCAAAAACATTGTGGGCCAAATAGCCCATATACAGTGTCATGTATTTGTTAGTTTAGTTGGAATGGTCAACGAATAATATTTCAATCGTTTGTACTCCAATACTACTATACTCCATACTATATTATTCTTTCAAAGGTCTATTATACTTCTATTTTACTAGATTGACAATTTACAAATCTAATTTGGGTTTTTTTCACAAAGTAACAACCCGATTTTTTTTTAAATCCACTGCTTTTAAATAATTTTCAACTTATAACACCGTTTCGCTCGAATTCGGTTTTTTATGTGTGTGTGTTAGTGTGTAAGCTTTTTCTAAGAGCTTGGAAAATCGATGGTTACACTAGTATTAAATCGTAAGCCGACAAAACAGATATACCGTACTAGGATTTGTATACACAGATGTCATAATACGTTGTTTTCAACTGCTCTATCATTTGACTATTCGCAAAAACAAAATATAATATATTGCATAAATCCCGTGTACAGAACACCTACAGAAAACGACTACGTGTTTAACAGTTAGCCATTAGTATACGGTGTATTAGTATACGCCTTTTTTTTTCTAAAACAAGTACACTAGTCGGTTACCTATTATTTGAAAAATAAAAATGTATTCGAAAACTATGATACTGTTTTTCGGCTTGGCATTGTACTTGTTGGAATGTCAGGGTAAACCGGCTACTCCAAAACAACTTGTAAGTATATTGAACAATAAACATTTATGATTAATAGAAAACGCTAAGATTTTACCGCCCCCATTTTCGCATCAAAGAGTACTTTTACTGTTCATTTACTAACAATTATTCCTAACAATAAAAATCCACATAATATGAATGTCAGTTTGTCTTTTTTATTTCGCTAATGAAGGCTCAGTTTTACAGGTAAATTATACTAATATACATTCTTATTTTGAAACAATAGGAAATGATAAGAAACATAGTCAGAGAGTTGTTGGCCAAGATGGCACAGGCTATGAAGGATTAAAAGATGTATTAATAAAAGTAGTCGCTAAAGGTAATATTCAATAGAGATAAATTCAATAAACATGTTGAATAAAATGTTCAAAAACGATTGAAGAGACACATTTTAAATATTCAAACGTATCAATTGCAAAACTGTAAATTATTTGATTTTTTTATATACTAAAAATCATAACTTTTCTTAACAAAGCAGATAAAAAATTGGAAAAAACGGGAGAGTTTATAGATATAATTTATCTATATAGAATATAGGTATACAAATATAGATATGATACATTTTTTTTTTAATGTAGAATTTAATACTACATCATTAATCTTAAATTACAATTATTTGAAATAAAAATCATTTACAAGGGTTACAAACTGTTATTTTCAATTTCTTAAAAGATTTTGGAAAAAAAAAAAATTTATTTTGTAATTTTAGAATATGTTGATAGTGTACTACAAGAATATAAATTGGAAGATGTTATAAACGCCGTCAAAGATTTTGTAGACTCCATAAGTTTGGAAAACGATTGTACGGTAGAAGATTGTACGGTAAATAAAAAACTATGATACTGTAGTATATATAATTATTCTACTTATGTGGTTGTTTGTGCTTCCCGTCGGTAAAAACATTGTGATTTTCATAGTAATTGATTTAGAGAAGGACTTTTTTACGCATAAAAATACTAAATAACAGAACCGTTTTTGGATGATTCCTTGCCGATTTTATTCCAGAAGGGAAGAACTTTAATTTAAAAAAAAACTATAATTAAGAGAAAATGTTAAGATTTTACCACCCCCATTTTCGCATCAGAGAGTTTTTTTACTGTTCATTTAATAACAATTCTTAATAATAATAATAATAATAATCCACATAATATAACTTCCAGTTTATCGTTTTTATTTCGCCAATAAAGGCTTAGTTTTATAGGTAAATTATATTAATATACATTCTTATTTTGAAAACAATAGGAAAAACAATTAACATAGTCAGGAAAAATGTGAATGGCGAAGGCTATGAAGCATTAACAGAAAAAGTCGCCAAATTAAAATTATCCATAGATTTCCCTGGCAAGGATCAGTTGCTGTTGGAATCAAAAAGTAATATTCAATAAACATGTTGAGTACAATGTTCAAAAACTATCGAAGAGACATTTTTTAAATATTCAAACGTATTATTTGTAAAACAGTAAATTATTTAATTTTTTTATATACTAAAAATCATAACTTTTCTTTACAAACCATATAAAAATTGAAAAAACGGTAAAGTATTTTTGATGGTGTACAAAACAATTACCAAAATATAAAATACATGAAAATTTTCTTACATTTTTAGTCTTATTAAAAATGTAGAATTTAATATTACATCATTATTCTTAAATTACAATTATTTGAAATAAAAATCATTTACAACACAAACTGTTATTTTCAATTTCTTCAAAGTTTATTGAAAAAAAAATTATATTTTGTAATTTCAGAATATGTTGATACTTTACTCCATGAATACACATTGGAAGAAGTTATAAGCGTCGTCAAAGATTTTGTAGTTTGGCATACGATGGTACCGTACAAGATTGCGTGGTAAATAAAAAACTATGATACTATATTACATATAAAAGACTTGTGTGATTGTTTGTGCTTCCCATCGGTAAAAACATTGTGATATTCATAGTAGTCGATTTAGTGAATGACTTTTTTACGCATAAAAAAATACTAAATAACAGAACCATTTTTGGATGATTCGTTGCCGATTTTACCCCAAAAGGAAAAAACTTAAATAAAAAAAATTTAATATTTCCTAATAAGCTGTTTACAAATTAGCATCAACGGGTCTATTTGAAAGTGAATGTATCCGAGTAAGCCAATACAGTGGGGTCGAGGCATAACGGATCAAAGCATAGTGTGACCGTTTACACTCTACAGGAATAATTATAAATAAAAATGTTAAAATCACTTTCAAACAAACGCTTTGGTGCTAATTTGTAAACTGTTTACACTGTGCTTGGTTTGGATTTTACTGGCGTGGAAATACTGATTCGCATCGAGACGTTAATTTGTGTGATTTTATCACTTTCAGTTGTAATAATTCCTGTACACCCTGTGACCTTCTCGTCCCACTATGCCCTGACCCCATAGTATTGGCTTTTTTATTGTTAAAATTTAACCAAAATGCGTATGATCCTTTACAAATAAAAGCAAAAAAAAAAAACCAGTACAGTGGGGTCGGGGCATAGTGGGGACGGAGCATAGTTGGGTCGGGGCATATTGGGGACGGGGAGGTCACAGGTTTACAGGAATTTTTAAATCTGAAAGTGATAAAATCACTTTCGAAAAAACGCTTCGATGCAAATCGGTAGTTAGTATTTTCAAGCCAGTACAGACCAAACCAAGCACAGTATAAACCAGCAAAGTTAAAAAGTTTTAAATGAAAGTTCTGTATTTACAAATGAGCATCAAAGCGTTTATTTGAAAGCGATTTTATCCGAGAGGACTAGTACAGTAGAGTATTGGCATAATGTAATCAAAGCAATGAGGAAACGGAGAGGTCACAGGTCTACAAGAATTATTATAAATAAAAGTGATAAAATTGAATAAAATTGAATTTGTGTAAACTTTAAGTCAAAAGTGGTACTTGAGCACAAAACCTAATAGTATCATTCTGCATAGATATAAATAAAATTGTTTTAATGATTTGATCAATTTTTTTTAAAGATTTTAGGTGTTTTTGTTAAAATATACGCAATGTGCGAAAACACGGTTTTCCGGCAATTAAAAAAAAACTGTAGTGCCGAATTTTTCACCCGCTTAATATGTTATGGATACATATGAGTTCCAACTACTGGCAAATTTTCAACCCAAAAGTTTTAAAATGACGGCTAAAAACCCCGAAAAACAAAAAAACTTGTACCCCCTCCAGGGGGGCGGGAAATGGGTATATTTTGAATTTGACAAAACTGACGTGCGCGGGCATAACAAATAAATATTTCTTATACATTTCAACTCGATCCGACTCTTTTTCTCGATACTATAGCCAGTAAAAGTTCTAACTTAAAAACTCGTACGGTTTTTTTTTTGTTGTTTCAACTTTCGTCCGTGAAGACATAAACTTTTTCAACTTTTACCCCCCCAAAGTACAAACTAGACAAAATTTGTGATTTATAGAGTTGCTATTCAAAGGAATTGGTCTAGTATTAAAAAAGTTACAGTTTATACAGCGAAAAAAAAAGCCCACATCAGAGTAAAACCAATACCTTCTCGCTTTGCATCGAAGCTAAAATAACTTGAATGGGGTATTGTATTTACACGCGTTGCGGTTACTCCCATCTGGATATCTTGAATATTTCGCCAACGTTTTGAAACACTTCCATGTTCCTTCTTCAGGGCTCAGTAAATATTATAAATAGTTTTTGAGTTTTTTTGTTTTTTAAAACTTTAATCCCCCCCCCTCAGGTACAAACTAGATGATATTTATAGAGTTGCTAAAAAATCCCCCATCATTGTAAAACCAATAGCATCAATGCTAAACACTAATGATCTTAATATGACAAAAAAACTCTTTAACTACTATACAACTGATGTTATAATGTTAAAACAATCACAGCAAGTCGTTAATGGTGGTTTTGCAAAAGAACTATTAGTTTTTTCTGTAAAATTGAATATATATTTAAATGTTTTCTTGTTGTTCTGTAGAGAAGGACAACATACATTTTCGGGTTGTATACGTGTTTTATACGTTATGAAGCATTAGACTGTATAATTGAAGAGATAAAGCACGATTTTAAAGTTACCAAACACTTCCCTACTTATCAAGAACATAAATCGGCGTTATCAAGTAATTAACATTATAATATAATATTCGATAAATGCGTTGTGTAAAATGTTCATAACCACTGAAGAGACATTTAAATAATCGAGTGACCTTTTTTTTGCTGGCGTACAAAACACAAATAGAATCATGCGAGATACGCGTTCAGCTTTTATAAAACATTTTATTAACCTTTCTTCAATAATTCAACAATTTGACATAAAAATGTTTTGCCAGTGTAACACGTTAATATTGTCATCTTGTTTTTTGCTATTAAGTTGGCCCGATTCGTTTGTTTAAAAATTGTTTAATATTTTGTATTTTCAGACCGCGCACACTATACTGTGGATCAAGTTGAAAACATAGTTATTAAAAAACTATTTTCGATTTAAGAGTTGGATTATATTTTTAACTGTTTTTAAATTAGTGCATGTCACATACGATTAAGTAGTTTTGTTTAATTAGTTAATTATTTTGATCTTGTATTTCGTTAATGCACTGTTTAATATATGTGTAAGTTCTACAGAATTATAAAAAAAATTTTTAAAAAATTAAGACTTAATTTTTTTTTGACATGGTCCATGGATGAAAATAGTACTGATGTCATTGTGGATTATGGAGGAATAATGGACGAACTATGGAGGAGTATTAAGGAATTATAGAGTAATATGGAGGAGGAGTATGGAGGTGAATTAATAGAGATAGTTGATTAGAGATAAGATATTAGAGATACTAGATTGCATATCTAAGCATTTATGTGTCCGCATGAAGTATGGATACTCTTAACTCTGAATTTACTCAGTTTGTATATGAAACTGACTTATTATTGTATATTATGTTGTTTTTTTCCCATAGGTCGGTAATATCCTCTTATAGGTACAAAAAATATTTGGCTCGACAATTTAACAGTACTAAAGAGAGAAAGAAGTAGGGTTACATTATTAATAATTACATGATTTTAAACGATAAATAGGTCCGGAAAGCCGAGGGCTCATAAAACGTTGGAAACAGAAAGTTGGTTAGGATAAACTATTATACAAAATTATCTTTTTTTTTGGATAAAAAAATTAAATTTACTCTGTTGGTCCATCGTGGAACGTGAGATATTAAATAATTGGAAATTGTCGCGGCTTTGTGCTTCTGTTCACCTAAAAAATAAAATTAACGTAAACTAATTATGTCATAAATTTAGTAGGTATAAATAATAATAATAATAAATAATATAAATAATAAAGCTAATAACTAGGTATCAAATGATTTACAAACAGTTGAGATTAAATCAACAAAATACAAATTAAATAATATTAAACACACTTTTGACAAATCCTGCTAAAAAAACAATCCTCACATCGAAACGATTTCACCGAAAAATGTGATGTCTCCGTAAGATTGGAATTACAGTCTAAAGTAGTCCTGCCACGAATAAAAACTTAAAATACACAAGTTTTTATTTCAAAATGTTTTACATTTTATTGTCATGTATTATTTTTTTCCTTAAATGTTCTCAACAATATGAATGCTAACATAGTAAGACAAAAGTAAATTTTGTCAACTGAAATCATTAAGCAAAATGAATACAACTCATTTTTTTACATTTTATTATTGTTAATCACTTTTTAAATAGGTATGTTTAGATATATGTATAATTGAATATTTTTAAATACTGAATAATTACATGATTTTTTTTTACTGATTCAATTGTTATTATTTTATTTGAAATCAGTTTTACAATATTAGTTTGTTTTACAATATAAATCTTGCTATTAATAAAACAAATTTTATTGTTTCTATAAGAGCTATTACAAACTACATTTTTTTATATGACCGATAAAATATATTTATAAAAATATTTATTAGGGTAAAACAGATCCGTATTCACTTAAGCCAAAAAAATAATGATTTCTAAGTGAAAACCGTGATGAACATATAAGTAAATGAAAAATAAAATATTTAAATCATAAAATATTAAAATACCTTTTAGTGTCATGGTGTCAGTGTACGTTGTGTTGCCAATAGTCTATTATTCTAAGGGGCAGTCCATATATCCCAATACACCGTCCATTTTAATTCTGATTCTCAGCTGGTTTCTCACTACGTTAATTCTAGAACACAAATCACATTTTCAAAAATTAGTATACGAGCTTATAGTTAATTTATCAAATTGACTTAACCCTGAGTTTAAACATATACAAATTAAACACGAGTGTAGGCAAATGTTTTATTACAGAAACCCAGAAGTTTTACCTCCGAATCACATAAATTGAAGCAGGTCTACACTTATTAAGGTATAAGTGTAGTATAAGAACTCATAGTTAATTTATCAAAATGAATAATCTACGCTTATTCTGTAATAGGGAACAACAATTAAAATTGTAGAAATTTTAATAAGTTACAGCTAGTAGAAAATAACCCATAATCTTAATGGCCATACCTAATCACTGTTTTACTCCACCTAAAAATAAAGATGTATTTCAATTTTGCTATAATCATCTATTCCCTGCAAAACCACGCAAGTCAAATATGTTTAATCTCAATTTATTGAATCATAGTCAAAGTTAGACTATTTTAAACTAAGGCTTATGAATACCAGGAATCCTAAAAATAAGTTAGTAAATAGGTGTAAGTGGGAATTAAGTTAAATTTCTGGAGTATTGAAGTTTTTTGTGGTTAGTGTAAAATTTCATGACTTGTGTTGAAATGACCAATTCAATTAGAACTCTCAATTAACAAAATTATTACTTATACTAGAGCTTCGCTCTAGTTGGGGGCTCCGCCCCCAGGCCCCCGAGTCGGGCGGGTAGGTCACAGATTCCCGGTACTGTACCCGGCTACGCCGGGCACGCTCACGTCCCCTCGCTGCAAAGTATTTTTGGGGAGATCACAGATTCCGAGGGGGGTGCCCGGCTGCGCCGGCCACGGTGTCGAGCCATCGCGATACGTCTTAAAGGAATGACGGTATAATTCATGGTACCTATAGGCTGTATCTAGTAATCAGAATTCATACCTAGTTATGGACAAATATTTTGCAAGCTAAGTACTGATTAAGTGTAGAGTAAGTCTAGCTATGTGTCTGTATTTTTTTTAAATTTTAAATTGAAAAGAATAGTCTAGAAGTTAGACGGTTAATAAATATCAAGTGTCCGGTGTTGCTTACTTGGGTTGTTACCACTTTTACCAATTTTTATGAACTTTCAATGTCCAGTTCCTTATCAGCGGGCGGAATTCGTGTTGAAAACTGAAAAGGACGGCAGGTCTCCGAGTGTTTTAGCATTCGCTCGCTCTGCGTCGTCGCTTCGCTTCGCCAATTAAAAATATCCTAGGTTTGTAGGCTACAGTCTATGAAGAGGTAACAGGTTTAAAATTAAGTTTAAATTAAAATTTTAAAAAGTTAAAGAGACTTGATAAGAAGCTGGCCATTGGGAAAAAGTGTATAATGGAAATTGTCTTTGGTAAAAGTTTTTATATTATAGACCACGTCATCAATAAAGGCCGGTGTCATCCCGCTTAACTTTATGAGTTGAAAACAGATAAAAATGTCTAGAGGACAGTCAGCTAAATGTCTGTTAGAGTTTGCCTTTGTGAAACAAAATTTGTTTAAACGTAGTATGTTATATGTCTGTACACAGCGGTTCCGGGGGGTGCCCGGCTACGCCGGCCACGGTGTCGAGTCAGCTCACTACGTTTTACAGTATACCGTTATAATTCATAGTACCTTTATCCAGTAATCATAGTTCATACTTAGTTTCGAAAAAGTGTTTTGCAAGCTAGGTACCGGTTAACTGTAGTGCAAGTCTAGCTATCTGTCAGATCAGAAATGTCCTACTACTAAAGCGAGTGTGCTACTTGCTTAAAGTACAATTATTTTTTTTTTTAATTTGAATTGTTTGAGGTGTTGTTTACTTCACGGGCTTGGTAATAGCTATGGTTAAAAATAGATAGAAATGTTTAGAGGTCAGTCGGCTATGTGTCTGATATGGTGTTCCTATGTGCAACAAAACTTTTTCAAACGTATACGTTATATGTCTAGATATTGGTTGAATTAAAATCCTTATTTGTTCAGAAATCACCGTCTATGCCATTATTCGGTAATGACGTACTGTACGTTTAGAATGTAACCAACAGCATAATGCATTAAATATGTATATTAAAGGTCTGGTGGTTTAACAGAAGTTCATAAGTGTTTAAGAATTCAAGAGTAAATCACAAAAATGAAATGTCTAGTTTATATTAAAACTTAAAAGGGAAAGAAGTGAAGAGTGATAAATACATTATTATTCATCGGCTATTTGGCAGAGCTTATAAAAATGTCCAAAGAGAGGTTAAATGAAATGTCTCGATGCAAATCTTTTAGTTTTTGGATCTGGACCTTTAATGCTAAAGGTACTTTGATACTTAAGGTCTGACGTTTGTTGGTTATTAGAAGTTTAAAAGTGTGGAAGAATGATATGTTCGTTTGACGGTTACTTGGGAACTCAAGAGTACAAAACATGAATGAAATGTCTGAAATAATTTGTAGCAAATATTTTTGATTATTCGAGTGTCCGGCGGTGATTATAAAAACGGTCAGAGTACAAAATAATAATAATAATAATAATATTCAGTGCATAAAATACCTAAATTATTTGATACTTATCCAGACATATTTCATACAAAATAGATAAATTGATATATACATTAATACTTTTTTAAGTAAACCATGAAAGGTATAAATCCATATGTTGATATATTTTTAGATGGCTAACCAACAATTCATCCTACTAAATGATAATAATACGTATAATGATAAGGATACGTATTTAGAATAAATCATTAAGCCAGATTTTTAAGGCCTATGAGAGTTCCTTAGTACTACTTCACTACGTCTTGTTTTTTCTTTATTACTATCGTTGCGGTGGGATATTACCTACTATAATATCCTACTATACTATATATATATATATAGCGAGCAGGGAGCAAAAATGAGCATTATTTTTAAATAGTGTACCTAACTAAAATAAAAATAAAATTGTATTAACTCATAAAAAAATACCTTTTTTGTTTTTATTTCAAAGATTTTAATTATTTTTTGAATTCAATGTCATTATTTTTTATAAAATTATTTAAAATATTAGGCTATTTGGATTAAATCTCGGTTAAATTGCAGTTTCAACTGCAATACGTTATAATTATGTTAAATAGATTTAAACATTTTTAAATTAATGCTTTTAAAGTAGGGCTCAAATTGCTTTAGTACTGGTGACTGAGATCTGAAAATTTGTTAGCTGTCTAAAATATTTCTATGCTCCGAAAAACATTTTAATAATCAAAAAAAATCTAGTCACAATTTATAACAATATCACATCAATATAATTTTTCTTCTTCTTATTCTTTTAAAATGACCTTCAAGATTTTAAACTCCACCAGAGATATTCTCGATATAATTGATTTGGAAGAAATAACAAGGAAATAGTCCGCATTAAAAAAAAACGCCATATTAAAGTTAAACTTTTGATGGTTTTTTTACTATCTAAATTTGTTTGTATTAATTAATACTTAATAAAATAATAATTTAAAGTTAAAAAAAAAATAATTTTCAACAATTATTAATTCCCACTAATTTTAGCAAAAAATTGTGATTTATGATGTAAAATGTCATAAAATATTTACGAAAGTACCCAAACATTTTAGTCGGCAATTAAAATTTTATAGTCGGCATCTTCATATTGACACCCCCCCCCCCTTGTATATTTCTTAGCACCGGCCCTGAGTGAACATTCTAGGTTAATTAAGTTGAGATTAAACATACTTGACTTGCGTGGTTCTGGCAGGGAATAGATTGTTATGGCAAAATTGAAATACATCTATATTTTTAGGTGGAGTAAAACAGTGATTAGGTATGGCCATTAAGATTATGGGTTATTTTCTACTAGCTGTAACTAATTAAAATTTCTACAATTTTAATTGTTGTTCCCTATTACAGAATAAGCGTAGATTATTCATTTTGATAAATTAACTATGAGTTCTTATACTACACTTATACCTTAATAAGTGTAGACCTGCTTCAATTTATGTGATTCGGAGGTAAAACTTCTGGGTTTCTGTAATAAAACATTTGCCTACACTCGTGTTTAATTTGTATATGTTTAAACTCAGGGTTAAGTCAATTTGATAAATTAACTATAAGCTCGTATACTAATTTTTGAAAATGTGATTTGTGTTCTAGATCTAACGTAGTGGGAAACCAGCTGAGAATCAGAAATAATATGGACGATTATTGCTGTGAAATTGTGCCTAGGTTCCAGGGCTCGTGGCGGCCCCAAACCCTCGATGCCAACTTTTTCATAGGGACACATTTTTAGAGATTCCAATAAGCTTTCGATTGATATACTCAAAAAGAGGGGACCTATTCCGGAACATTGTTCAAAATCGACTTAATCGTTGCAGCAGTCGGCCGGCTATTTTATTGTTGACAGGATTCAGGGGGCTCTTGGTGGCCGCAAAACCCTCGGTGCCGGTTTTTTAAGTTAAATAACATCCTAAAATAGTGTTATGACGATAATTTGTTTATAATTTAATTAATATGATTTTGTATAATATTTATCGTCGGTGTATTTGGGTATATGGACTGCCCCTTAGAATAATAGACTATTGGCAACACAACGTACACTGACACCATGACACTAAAAGGTATTTCAATATTTTATGATTTAAATATTTTATTTTTCATTTACTTATATGTTTATCACGGTTTTCACTTGGAAATCATTATTTTTTTGGCTCAAGTGAATACGGATCTGTTTTACACACTTTTAACATTATTATAAATATATTTTATCGGTCATATAAAAAAATGTAGTTTGTAATAGCTCTTATAGAAACAATAAAATTTGTTTTATTAATAGCATGATTTATATTGTAAAACAAACTATTATTGTGAAACTGATTTCAAATAAAATAATAACAATTGAATCAGTAAAAAAAAAAATATTTTATTATTCAGTATTTGAAATTATTCAAATATACATATATCTAAACATACCTATTTAAAAAGTGATTAAAAAAACCAAACCATCAAGCTTAACGGGCCTTTAAGGCCCAACGCTGCCATCAAGATGGTTTCTTGACGAATTCGCTTCCGGGACGGGTCGTCAATCCGTCGCCGGAGAGGGGGATGGCGGTTCCTTTTTACCGGACGATTGCTCGCCCAGCAAACGGAGTGCCTGTGACCGAGTGTCGAACCGGCGACAGTGAGCGCTAACACACTGCCGCCTTACCCACTCGGCCACTCCTCCTCCTCCTAAAAAGTGATTAAAAATAATAAAATGTAAAAAAATGAGTTGTATTCATTTTGCTTAATGATTTCAGTTAAAAAATGTACTTTTGTCTTACTATTTTAACATTCATATTGTTGAGAACATTTAAGAAAAAAAATAATACATGACAATAAAATGTAAAACATTTTAAAATAAAAACTTGTGTATTTTTAATTTTTATTCGTGGCAGGACTTCTTAATTAATTTTATTATTTATACCTACTAAATTTATGACATAATAAGTTTACGTTAATTTTATTTAAATTATTATTCACTTATTCAGTATTAATTATTTTGCTTAAGTGAATTACGTTTTAAAAATGTCATGAACATATTTATAGATTTTGTCAAATTACATATTTATGATTGCTTCAATATGATAAATTAATACTGTAAAAATATGTGTTTTATTCTTTATAAATAGACTTAATTATCAAGTTACATACAATTAATTCGCCATAAAAAATACAATTTTTTAATTTACTTGGATTAGTATTTTTAATTGACCATACGGCTCGTTTTTTTTCACTTTGTATTTTTTAATAATAAAATTATGCTCTTTTTAGGTGTACAACTAAAAGTGTCGTAACATATCATCGGTGAAACATACTTTAAAAAGTGTTTGTTTTTATACTAAGCACAATTTTTTATTGTTTTGAGCTTGAACTTTTTTAAAACCACACAATTTGTTATTTCTATTTTCTTAAACTCTGATAAAAGAATTAATTAGTTTCTAGATTAAAACTAACGTTTTTTGTGTATAATTTTGTAAAAATGGTTTATTTTTACAAGATTAATGCATTATCAATCATTATTTCACATTTTTTTTACTTGTGTTATTTAAAAAAAATTACTTAAAATATTTAAATTTTACAATATATATTCTGGTTTTGTAATGTTAGTATTCTCTAGTCATAATGACAAGAACTCTTGGAATGTTTGTGTTTTGCAAAATTGATCATTTAACGATGACCCTGACGTGTATCGACTAGATACAACTTTACTAGGCTCACTTTAATACAAAAGCCCATATATCACAACTAGAGACCCCGAGTGACTGTCAGTGACTTATTTTAAATACAATAAATTATCTGCATATTTTTTCATACTCAAAGTGTCCTCATTAGCTAGTGTTTTTTTTTTTTGGACTTGGCTTTTTATTTAAACCATAAATGATCATTGATTTGAGGTTTCACAAACTGTGTTTACAATATTTAAACTGTTTCTAGACCGAAGGCGTTCTCAAACTAGTGTTTTTGGGGCACTATCGAGCCAACTATTATTAACCCAAGGATCGCAGTCGTCAGGCATTCGATTGGTGTACAGTCGCAATGAAAAGCGAGCACTTCATTACAAAATATTAATGAAAAATAAACGAACAGTGTGTTGTAAGTTTTGTCTTATCGTTTATATCGTTAGACATCTGTGTTGTATAAATCTATCTTAATGGTTCAAGTTTATAGTTACTTTGTTTAGTTAAATATTCAATATATCCAATGAACGATTTTTCATTGTTAATCGTTATTATTATATTAATAAATTCCAAAACCTACTTTTGTTATCAGAAGAAATCTGTTATCAAGTATCAAGTTTTATTAGTTGTAGTTATATGCACTTATTAGATTTAGATTTTTATTTTTGTATTAATTAATTTTAGAGATATAATAAATTATATAAAAATCCGTTTAAAAGTAACCAAAAAGAATCATATCCAACCGTCCCGTTCCTGTCATTCTTGCAATTCTTTCCTTTATAAAGAGCTCTGGTTTTTCAGCTGAATTAATGTTTATATTAATTTCTTTTAGTCTTACACACTCTCTGGTTGTTTTTTTGTTTTTCTCTATCATTTTATATTTATCATTTAAAATCATGTAATTATTAATAATGTAACCCTACTTATTTTACTCTTTAGTACTGTTTAATTGTCGAGCCAAATATTTTTTGTACCTATAAGAGGATATTACTGACCTATGGAAAAAAAAAAACATAATATACAATAATAAGTCAGTTTCATATACAAACTGAGTAAATTCAGAGTTAAGAGTATCCATATTTCATGCGGACACATGATTACTTGAATATGCAATCTAGTATTTTTAATCCACTATCTCTATTAATTCACCTCCTTAATACTCCTCCATAGTCCGTCCATAATCCACAATGATATCAGTACTGTTTTCAGAATGACCTACAGCCGTAAGACATATCCATGGACAATGTCAAAAAAAAATAATGTCTTAATTTTTTTTTAAATTTTTTTTTATAATTCTGTAGTACTTATAAATATATTAAACAGTGCACTAACGAAATACAAGATCAAAATAATTAGATAATCAAACAATACTAAATTAATCGTATGTGACATGCACTAATTTAAAAACAGTTAAAAATATAATCCAACCCTTAAATCGAAAATAGTTTTTTAATAACTATGTTTTCAACTTGATCCACAGTATAGTGTGCGCGGTCTGAAAATACAAAATATTAAACAATTTTTAAACAAACGAATCGGGCCAACTTAATAGCAAAAAATAAGATGACAATATTAATGTGTTACATGGGCAAAACATTTTTATTTCAAATTGTTGAATTATTGAAGAAAGGTTAAAAAAATGTTTTAAAAAAGCTGAACGCGTATCTCGCATGATTCTATTTGTATTTTGTACGCCAGCAAAAAAAAGGTCACTCAAATATTTAAATGTCTCTTCAGTGGTTATGAACATTTTACACAACGCATTTATCGAATATTATATTATAATGTTAATTACTTGATAACGCCGATTTATGTTCTTGATAAGTAGGGAAGTGTTTGGTAACTTTAAATTTGTGCTTTATCACTTTAATTATATCTTCTAATTCTTCATAACGTTTAAAACTGTCAAGTGACCCGAAAATGTTTGTTGCCCTTCTCTACAAAACAACAAGAAAACATTTAAATATATATTCAATTTTACAGAAAAAACTAATAGTTCTTTTGCAAAACCACACATTAACGACTTGCTGTGATTGTTTTATCATTATAACACCAGTTTTATAGTAGTTTAAGAGTTTTTTTGTCATATTAGGATCAATAGTGTTTAGCTTCGATGCTATTGGTTTTACAATGATGGGGGATTTTTTAAGCAACTCTATAAATATCATCTAGTTGGTATCTGGGGAGGGGGGGGATTAAAGTTTTAAAAAACATAAAAAACTCAAAAACTATTTATAATATTTACTGAGCCCTGAAGAAGGAACATGGAAGTGTTTTGAAACGTTGGCGAACCAGTCAAGATATCCAAATGGGAGTAACCGCAACGCGTGTAAATATAATACCCCATTAGGTTATTTTTTTTTTTTGCTTTTATTTGTAAAGGATCATTTGTATTTTTTTTAAATTTTAACAATAAAAAAGTCAATACTGTGGGGTCAGGGCAAAGTGGGACGAGGAGGTCACAGGGTGTACAGAAATTATTATAGCTGAAAGTGATAAAATCACTTTCAAATAAACGCCTCGATGCGAATCAGTATTTCCACGTCACGTCCAAGTCCAAACCAAGAACAGTGTAAACAGTTTAAAAATTAGTACTAAAGCGTTTGTTTGAAAGTGATTTTAACATTTTTATTTATAATTATTCCTGCAGAGTGTAAACGGTCACACTATGCTTTGATCCGTTATGCCT